>NW_027420061.1:0-13463 GCF_009905375.1 Apium graveolens
TTTCCTACAAGTCAATTTGGGCCCTTTTGGCTCTAATCATCATGTAAGTGACTTTTTCACCACATTAGAGTCACTTACACCTTATAAGTCACTTGCCATCATATATTGGTACCAATTAACATGTTAACCTCATGTATATGCAATTAGAAATCCTTTCCACCTCTTAGTGCCCCATTCATAACAAGTCAATTTTGGTCCACATTTTGGTTCTAATTAAACCATAAGTCAATTTTCACCATAATAGAGTCATTTGCACCTATAGACTCACTTTCCACAATCTATTTGTATAATTAACATGTTAACATTATATACATCCAATTTGACATCATTTTACCACCTCTTAGTTACCATTCAATACAGGTCAATTTTGTTCCACATTTTGGTTATAATCAACCATGTAAGTCACTTTTCACCATATTAGAGTCACTTGCACCCTATAAGAGTCAATTTCCACCATACATACAACAATTAACATGTTAACATCATTACATCCAGTTTGATATCCTTTTACCACCTATTAATGCCACTTTCGTACAGTTATTTTGTTCCCATTTTGGCACAAAATCAACCATGTAGTCACTTTTCACGTATTAGTCACTTGCACCCTATAAGAGTCACTTGTCACCACATATTGATACAATTAACATGTTAACATCATGTACATCAATTAACATTCTTAACTACCTCTTGGTACCCCGTTTCTACAAGTCAATTTTGGCCACATTTGGCTCTAATCAATCATGTAAGTGACTTTTTCACCACATTAGAGTCCTTTGCAACCTTATAAGAGTCACTTGCCATCATATATTGGTACAATTAACATGTTAACATCAGTACATGCAATTAGAAAGCATTTTACCACATCTAGTGCCACATTCATACAAGTCAATTTTGGTCCAAATTTTGGTTCTAATTAACCATGTAAGTCACTTTTCACCATATTAGAGTCATTTTGCATCCTACATGAGTCACTTTCCACAATCTATTTGTATAATTAACGTGCTAACAACATATCATTCAATTTGACATCCTTTTACACCTCTTAGTTCTAATTTCATACAGGTCAATTTTATTCCACATTTTGGTTCTAATCAACCATGTAAGTCACTTTTCACCATATTAGAGCACTTGCACCCCTATAACAGTCACTTTCACCATATATACAACAATTAACATGTTTAACATCATATACATCCAATTTGATATCCTTTTACCACCTATTAATGCCACTTTCAAACAAGTATTTTTTCCACATTTTGGCTCTAAACAACCATGTAAGTCCTTTTCACCATATTAAGTCACTTGCACCCTATAAGAGTCACTTGTCACCATATATTGATACAATTAACATGTTAAGATCATCTACATGCAATTAGACATTTGTTAACCACCTCTTGGTACCCCTTTCCTACAAGTCAATTTTGGGCCACATATTGGCTCTAATCAATCATATAAAGTGACTTCTCACCACGTTAGAGTCACTTTGCACATTATAAGAGTCACTTGCTATCATATATTGGTACAATTAACATGTTAACATCATGTACATGCAATTAGAAATCTTTTACCACCTCTTAGTGCCACATTCATACAAGTCAATTTTGGTCCACATTTTGGTTCTAATTAACCATGTAGCCATTTTTCACCATATTAGAGTCTTTGCACCCATACGAGTCACTTTCCACAATCTATTTATAATTAACATGTTAACATCATATACATCCAATTTGACATCCTTTTAACACCTCTTAGTTCCAATTTCATATAGGTCAATTTTGTTACACATTTTGGTTCTAATCCACCATGTAAGTCACTTTTCACCATATTAGAGTCACTTTACACCCTATAAGAGTCACTTTCCACCATATATACAACAATTAACATGTTAACATCGTATACATCCAATTTGACATCCTTTAACCACCTATTAATGCCACTTTCATACAAGTTAATTTTGTTCCACATTTTGGCTCTAATCAACCATGCAAGTCACTTTTCACCATATTAGAGTCAGTTTGCACCCTATAAGAGTCACTTGTCACCATATATTGACACAATTAACATGTTAACATCATGTACATGCAATTTGACATCCTTTAACCACCTTTTGGTACCCCTTTCTTAAAAGTCAATTTTGGGCCATATTTTGGCTCTAATCAATCATGTTAGTGACTTCTCACCATATTAGAGTCACTTTGCACCTTATAAGAGTCACTTGCCATCAGATATTGGTACAATTAATATGTTAACATCATGTACATGCAATTAGAAATCCTTTTACCACCTCTTAGTGCCCCATTCATACAAGTCAATTTGGTCCAAATTTTGGTTCTAATTAACCATGTAAGTCAATTTTCACCATATTAGAGTCATTTGCACCCTGTATGAGTCACTTTCCACAATCTATTTGTATATTAACATGTTAACTTCATATACATCCAATTGACATCATTTTACCACCACTTAGTTCCAATTTCATACAGGTCAATTTTTCTAAATTTTGGTTATAATCAACTATGTAAGTTACTTTTCACCATATTAGAGTCACTTTGCACCTTATAAGAGTCACTTTCCAACATACATACAACAATTAACATGTTAACATCATCTACATCCAGTTTGATATCCTTTTACCACCTATTAATGCCACTTTCATACAAGTTAATTTTGTCCATATTTTGGCTTTAATCAACCATGTAAGTCACTTTTCACATAATTAGAGTCACTTTGCACCTTATAAGAGTCACTTGCCATCATTTATTGGTACAATTAACATGTTAAAACCATGTACGTGCAATTAGAAATCCTTTACCACCACCTCTAGTGCCACATTTATACAAGTCAATTTTGGTCCACATTTTGGTTCTAATTAACCATGTAAGTCACTTTTCACCATATTAGAGTCATTTTGCACCCAATACGAGTCACTTCCACAATCTATTTGTATAATTAACATGTTAACATCATATACATCCAATTTGACATCCTTTTACCACCTCTTAGTTCCACTTTCATACAGGTCAATTTTGTTCCGCATTTTGGTTCTAATCAACCACGTAATTCACTTTTCACCATATTAGAGTCATTTTGCACCCTATAAGATTCACTTTCCACCATACATACAACAATTAACATGTTAACATCATATACATCCAGTTTGATATCCTTTTACCACCTATTAATGCCACTTTCATACATGTTAATTTTGTTCCACATTTTGGCTCTAATCAACCATGTAAGTCACTTTTCACCTTATTAGAGTCACTTTGCACCCTATAAGAGTCACTTGTCACCATATATTGATATAATTAACATGTTAACATCATGTACATGCAATTAGACATCCTTTAACCCCCTCTTGGTACCCCGTTCCTACAAGTCAATTTTGGGCCACATTTTGGCTCTAATCAATCATGTAAGTGAACTTTTCACCACATTAAGTCACTTTGCAACCTTATAAGAGTCACTTGCCATCATATATTGGTACAATTAACATGTAACATCATGCTACATGCAATTAGAAATCATTTTACCACCTCTTAGTGCCACATTTATACAAGTCAATTTTGGTCCACATTTTGGTTCTAATTAACCATGTAAGTCACTTTCACCAATTAGAGTCATTTTGCACCCAATACGAGTCACTTTCCCACAATCTATATGTATAATTAACATGTTAACATCATATACATCCATTTGACATCCGTTTACCCACCTCTTAGTTCCACTTTCATACAGGTCCATTTTGTTCCGCATTTTGGTTATAATCAACCATGTAAGTCACTGTTCACCATATGAGAGTCCCTTTGCACCCTATAAGATTCACTTTCCACCATACATACAACAATTAACATTTTAACATCATATACATCCAGTTTGATATCCTTTTACCACCCTATTAATTCCACTTTTATACATGTTAATTTTGTTCCACATTTTGGCTCTAATCAACCATGTAAGTCACTTTTCACCGTATTAGAGTCACTTTGCACCCTATAAGAGTCACTTGTCACCAATTATTGATACAATTAACATGTTAACATCATGTACATGCAATTAGACATTCTTTAACTACCTCTTGGTACCCCGTTTCTACAAGTCAATTTTGGGCCACAATTTTGGCTCTAATCAATCATGTAAGTGACTTTTCACCACATTAGAGTCACTTTGCACCATTATAAGAGTCACTTGCCATATCAGATATTGGTACAATTAACATGTTAACATCAGGTACATGCAATTAGAAAATCATTTTACCACCTCTTAGTGCCACATTCATACAAGTCAATTTGGTCCAAATTTTGGTTCTAATTAACCATGTAAGTCACTTTTCACCATATTAGAGTCATTTTGCATCCCTACATGAGTCACTTTCCACAATCTATTTGTATAATTAACGTGCTACATCATATACATTCAATTTGACATCCTTTTACCACCTCTTAGTCTAATTTCATACAGGTCAATTTATTCCACATTTTGGTTCTAATCAACCATGTAAGTCACTTTTCACCATATTAGAGCACTTGCACCCTATAACAGTCACTTTCCACCATATATACAACAATTAACATGTTAACATCATATACATCCAATTTGATATACTTTTACCACCTATTAATGCCACTTTCAAACAAGTTAATTTTTTTCCCACATTTTGGCTCTAAACAACCCATGTAAGTCACTTTTCACCATATTATAGTCCTTTGCACCCTATAAGGTCACTTGTCACCATATATTGATACAATTAACATGTTAAGATCACTCTACATGCAATTAGACATTGTTTAACCACCTCTTGGTACCCATTTCATACAAGTCAATTTTGGGCCACATATTGGCCTAATCAATCATATAAGTGACTTCTCACCACGTTAGAGTCACTTGCACATTATAAGAGTCACTGCTATCATATATTGGTACAATTAACATGTTAAATCATGTACAGCAATTAGAATCTTTACCACCTCTAGGTGCCACATTCATACAAGTCAATTTGGTCCACATTTTGGTTCTATTAACCATGTAGTCCATTTTTCACCATATTAGAGTCATTTGTGCACCCTATACGAGGCCTTTCCACAATCTATTGGTATAATTAACATGTTAAACATCATATAACATCCATTTGACATCCTTGTAACACCTCTTAGTTCCATGTCTAATAGGTCAATTTTGTTACACATTTTGGTTCTAATTCCACCAGGTAAGTCACTTTTCAGACCATATATAAGTCACTTTAGCACCCTATAAGCAGTCCTTTCGGCTCACCATATATACAACCACCATTAACATGTTAACATCATATACAATCCAATTTTTGACATCCTAACCACCTATTCAATGCCACTTTTCATTTCAGACAAGTAATTTTGTTTCCACAGTTTGGCTCTAGTCATACCATTGCAAGTCACTTTTCACCATATTAGAGTCCAGTTTGCTTGCACCCTATAGAGTCACTTGTCACCATATATTGACCACATTAACATGTTAACATCATGTACATGCAATTTGACATCCTTTAACCACCTTTTGGTGCCCCTTTCCTAAAAGTCAATTTTGGGCCATATTTTGGCTCTACATCATGTTAGTGACTTCTCACCATATTTGAGTCACTTTGCACCTTATAAGAGTCACTTGCCATCAGATATTGGTACAATTAATATGTTAACATCATGTACATGCAATTAGAAATCCTTTTACCACCCTTAGTGCCCCATTCATACAAGTCAATTTTGGTCCAAATTTTGGTTCTAAATTAACCATGTAAGTCAATTTCACCATATTAGAGTCATTTGGCACCTGTATGAGTCACTTTCCACACATCTATTTGTATAATTACATGTTAACTTCATATACATCCAATTTGACATCATTTTATACCACCACTTAGTTCCATTTCATACAGGTTCAAATTTGTTCTAAAATTTTGGTTATAATCAACGTTGTAAGGTACTATTTTCACCATATTAGAGTCACTTTGCACCTTATAAGAGTCACTTTTCCAACATACATACAACAATTAACATGTTTACATCATCTACATCCGTTTGATATCCTTTTACCACCTATTAATGCCACTTTCATACAGTTAATTTGTTCCATATTTTGGCTATAATCAACCATGTAATTCACTTTTCAACCAGATTAGAGTCACTTTGCACCCTTATAAGAGTCACTTGCCATCATTTATTGGTACAATTAACATGTTAAAACCATGTACGTGCAATTAGAAATCCTTTTACCACCTCTTAGTGCCACATTTATACAAGTCAATTTTGGTCCACATTTTGGTTCTAATTAAACCATGTAAGTCACTTTTCACCATATTAGAGTCATTTTGCACCCAATACGAGTCACTTCCACAATCTATTTGTATAATTAACATGTTAACATCATATACAGCCAATTTGACATCCGTTATAACCACCTCTTAGTTTCCACTTTCATACAGGTCATTTTGGTCCGCATTTTGGTTCTAATCAACCACGTAATTCACTTTTCACCATATTAGAGTCATATTTGCACCCTATAAGATTCACTTTCCACCATACATACAACATTAACATGTTAACTATCATATACATCCAGTTTGATATCCTTTTACCACCTATTAATGCCACTTTCATACATGTTAATTTTGTTCCACATTTTGGCTCTAATCAACCATGTAAGTCACTTTTTCACCTTATTAGAGTCACTTTGCACCCTATAAGAGTGCACTCTGTCACCAGATATTGATATAATTACATGTTAACATCATGTACATGCAATTAGACATCCTTTAACCACCTCTTGGTACCCCGTTCCTACAAGTCAATTTTGGGCCACATTTTGGCTCTAATCAATCATGTAAGTGGACTTTTCACCACATTAGAGTCACTTTGCACCTTATAAGAGTCACTTGCCATCATATATTGGTACAATTAACATGTTAACATCATGTACATGCAATTAGAAATCATTTTACCACCTCTTAGTGCCACATTTATACAAGTCAATTTTGGTCCACATTTTGGTTCTAATTAACCATGTAAGTCACTTTTCACCATATTAGAGTCATTTTGCACCCAATACGAGTCACTTTCCACAATCTATATGTATAATTAACATGTTAACATCATATACATCCAATTTGACATCCGTTTACCACCTCTTAGTTCCACTTTCATACAGGTCCATTTTGTTCCGCATTTTGGTTCTAATCAACCATGTAAGTCACTGTTCACCATATGAGAGTCACTTTGCACCTATAAGATATCACTTTCCACCATACATACAACAATTAACATTTAACATCATATACATCCAGTTTGATATACTTTTACCACCTATTAATTCCACTTTTATACATGTTAATTTTGTTTCCACATTTTGGCTCTAATCAACCATGTAAGTCAATTTTCACAATATTAGAGTCATTTGCAGCCTATAAGAGTCACTTGGTCACCATCATAGATTGATACAATTATCATGTTAACATCATGTACATGCAATTAGACATCCTTTAACCACCTCTTGGTACCCCTGTCCTACAAGGTCAATTTTGGGCCACATTTTGGCTCTAATCAATCATGTAAGTGACTTTCACCACATTAGAGTCACTTTACACCTTATAAGAGTCACTTGCCATCATATATTGGTACAATTAACAATGTTAACAACATCATGTACATGCAATTAGAAAATCATTTTACCACCTCTTAGTGCCACATTTATACAAGTCAATTTTGGTCCACATTTTGGGTTCTAATTAACCATAGTAAGTCACTTTTCACCATTATTAGAGTCATTTATTGCACCCATATACGAGTCACTTTCCACCATCTATTTTTATAATTAACATGTTAAACCATCATATACATCCAATTGACATCATTTTACCACCTCTTAGTTCCAATTTTATACACGTCAAATTAGAGTTACTTTTCACCCATATGGGAAGTTACTTTTCACCATATTAGAGTCACTTTGCACCCTATAAAAGTCACTTTCCACCATACATACAACAATTAACATGTTGACATCATCTACATCCAGTTTGATATCCTTTTACCACCTATTAATGCCACTTTCATACAAGTTAAATTTTGTTCATATTTTGGCTCTAATCAACCATGTAAGTCACTTTTCACCATATTAGAGTCACTTTGCACCTTATAAGAGTCACTTGCCATCATATATTTAGTAACAATTAACATGTTAAAATCATGTACATGCAATTAGAAATCCTTTTCACCACCTCTTAGTGCCACATTTATACAAGTCAATTTTGGTCCACATTTTGGTTCTAATTAACCATGTAAGCTCCCTTTTCAACCATATTAGAGTCATGTTGCACCCAATACGAGTCACTTTCCACAATCTATTGTATAATTAACATGTTAACATCATATAACATCCAATTTGACATCCTTTTACCACCTCTTAGTTCCACTTTCATACAGGTCAATTTTGTTCCGCATTTTGGTTCTAATCAACCACGTAATTCACTTTTCACCATATTAGAGTCACTTTGCACCCTATAAGATTCACTTTCCACCATACATACAACAATTAACATGTTAACATCATATATATCCAGTTTGATATCCTTTTACCACCTATTAATGCCACTTTCATACATGTTAATTTTGTTCCACATTTTGGCTCTAATCAACCATGTAAGTCACTTTTCACCTTATTAGAGTCACTTTGCACCCTATAAGAGTCACTTGTCACCATATATTGATACAATTAACTTGTTAACATCATGTACATGCAATTAGACATCCTTTAACCACCTCTTGGTACCCCGTTCCTACAAGTCAATTTTGGGCCACATTTTGGCTCTAATCAATCATGTAAGTGACTTTTCATCACATTAGAGTCACTTTGCACCTTATAAGAGTCACTTGCCATCATATATTGGTACAATTAACATGTTAACATCATGTACATGCAATTAGAAATCATTTTACCACCTCTTAGTGCCACATTTATACAAGTCAATTTTGGTCCACATTTTGGTTCTAATTAACCATGTAAGTCACTTTTCACCATATTAGAGTCATTTTGCACCCAATACGAGTCACTTTCCACAATCTATATGTATAATTAACATGTTAACATCATATACATCCAATTTGACATCCGTTTACCAACTCTTAGTTCCACTTTCATACAGGTCCTTTTGTTCCGCATTTTGGTTCTAATCAACCATGTAAGTCACTTTTCACCATATGAGAGTCACTTTGACCCCTATAAGATTTCACTTTCCACCATACATACAACAATTAACATTTTAACATCATATACATCCAGTTTGATATCCTTTTACTACCTATTAATTCCACTTCATACATGTTAATTTTGTTCCACATTTTGGCTCTAATCAACCATGTAAGTCCTTTTCACAATATTAGAGTCAGTTTGCAACCCTATAAGAGTCACTGGTCACCATATATTGATACAATTATCATGTTAACATCATGTACATGCAAGTAGACATCCTTTGAACCACCTCTTGGTACCACCCTGTTCCTACAAGTCAATTTTGGGCAACATTTTGGCTCTAATCATCAGTAGTGACTTTTCACCACATTAGAGGTCACTTTACACCTTATAAGAGTAACTTGCCATCAGATATTGGTACAATTAACATGTTAACATCATGTAATGCAATTAGAAATCCTTTTACCACCTCTTAGTGCCCCATTCATACAAGTCATTTTGGTCCACATTTTGGTTCTAATTAACCATGTAAGTCATTTTCACCATAATAGAGTCATTTTGCACCCTATATGACTCACTTTCCACAATCTATTTGTATAATTAACATGTTAACATTATATACATCCAATTTGACATCATTTTACCACCTCTTAGTTCCAATTTCATACAGGTCAATTTTGTTCCACATTTTGGTTATAATCAACCATGTAATCACTTTTCACCATATTAGAGTCACTTTGCACCCTATAAGTCACTTTCCACCATACATACAACAATTAACATGTTAACATCATATACATCCAGTTTGATATCCTTTTACCACCTATTAATGCCACTTTCGTACAAGTTAATTTTGTTCCACATTTTTGGCACAATCAACCATGTAATCACTTTTCACACCTATAGAGTCACTTTGCACCCTATAAGAGTCACTTGTCACCACATATTGATACAATTAACATGTCAACATCATGTACATGCAATTAGACATTCTCTTAACTACCTCTTGGTACCCCGTTTCTACAAGTCAATTTTGGGCCACATTTTGGCTCTAATCATGTAAGTGACTTTTCACCACATTAGAGTCACTTTGCACCTTATAAGAGTTACTTGCCATCATATATTGGTACATTAACATTTAACATCATGTACATGCAATTAGAAATCCTTTTACCACCTCTTAGTGCCACATTCATACAAGTCAATTTGGTCCACATTTTGGTTCTAATTAACCATGTAAGTCACTTTTCACCATATTAGAGTCATTTTGCACCCTACATGAGTCACTTTCCGCAATCTATTTCTATAATTAACATGTTAACATCATATACATCCGATTTGACATCCTTTTACCACCTCTTAGTTCTAATTTCATAAAGTCAATTTTGTTCCACATTTGATTCAATCAACCATGTAAGTCACTTTTCAACCATATTAGAGCACTTTGCACCCTATAAGAGTCACTTCCACCATATACAACAATTAACATGTTAACATCATATAATCCAATTTGATATCCTTTTACCACCTATTAATGCCACTTTCATACAAGTTAATTTTGTTCCTATTTTGGCTCTAATCAACATGTAAGTCACTTTTTACCAAATTAGAGTCACTTTGCACCCTATAAGAGTCACTTGCCATCATATATTGATACAATTAACATGTTAACATCATGTACATGCAATTAGAATCCTTTTACCACCTTTTGTGCCCTTCATTCCTACGTCAATTTTGGTCCACATTTTGGTTTTAATAACCATGTAAGTCATTTTCACCATATTAGAGTCATTTGCCCCCTATATGAGTCACTTTCCATAATCTATTTGTATAATTACGTGTTAACATCATATACATCCAATTTGACATCCTTTTACCACCTCTTAGTTTCCAATTTCATACAGGTCAATTTTGTTCTGCATTTTGGTTCTAATCAACCATGTAAGTCACTTTTCACCATATTAGAGTCACTTTGCACCCTATAAGATTCACTTTCCACCATACATACACAATTAACATGTTAACATCATATACATCCAGTTTGATATCCTTTTACCACCTATTAATGCCACTTTCATACATTATTTTTTTTTCCACATTTTGGCTCTAATCAACCATGTAAGTCACTTTTCACCATATTAGAGTCACTTTGCACCCTATAAGAGTCACTTGTTACCATATATTGATACAATTAACATGTTAACATCATGTACATGCAATTAGACATCCTTAACCACCTCTTGTACCCCTTTCCTACAAGTCAATTTTGGGCCACATTTTGGTTCTAATTAACCATGTAAGTCACTTTTCACCATATTAGAGTCATTTTGCACCCAATACGAGTCACATTCCACATATATTTGTATAATAACATGTTAACATCATATAATCCAATTTGACATCCTTTTACCACCTCTTAGTTCGATTTCATACGGTCAATTTTGTTCCGCATTTGGTTCTAATCAACCCTGTAGTCACTTTTCACCATATTAGAGTCACTTTGCACTCTATAAGATTCACTTTCCACCATACATACAACAATTACATGTTAACATCATATACATCCGTTTGATATCCTTTTACCACCTATAATGCCACTTTCATACATGTTAATTTTGTTCCACATTTTGGCTCTAATCAACCATGTAATCCCATTTCACCATATTAGAGTCCTTTGCACCCTATAAGAGTCACTTGTCACCACATATTGATACAATTAACATGTTAACATCATGTACATGCAATAGACCTCCTTTAACTACCTCTTGGTACCCCGTTCCTACAAGTCAATTTGGGCCACATTTTGGCTCTAATCAATCTTGTAAGTAACTTTTCACCACATTAGAGTCACTTTACACTTTATAAGAGTCCACTTGCCATCATATATTGGAACTTAACTTGTTAATATCATGTACATGCAATTAGAAATCCTTTTACAACCTCTTAGTGCCACATTCTACACGTCAATTTTAGTCCACATTTTGGTTCTAATTAACCATGTAAGTCACTTTCCCCATATTAAGTCATTTTGCACCCTACATGAGTCACTTTCCACAATCTATATATAATTAATGTGTTAACATCATATACATCCAATTGACATCCTTTTACCACCTCTTAGTTCTAATTTCAAAGGTCAATTTTGTTCCACATTTTGATTCTAATCAACCATGTAAGTCACTTTTCACCATATTAGAGCACTTTGCACCCTATAAGAGTCACTATACACCAATATACAACAATTAACATGTTAACATCATATACATCCATTTTGATATCCGTTTAACCACTATTAATGCCACTTTCATACAGTTAATTTGTTCCATTTTGGCTCTAATCAACTATGTAAGTCACTTTTCACCATATTAGAGTCCCTTGCACCCTATAAGAGTCACTTGTCACCGTATATTGATACAATTAACATGTTTAGCATCATGTACATGCAATTAGACATCCTTTAACCACCACTTCGTACCCCTTTCCTACAAGTCAATTTGGGCCCACATTTTGGCTCTAATCAATCATGTAAGTTACTTTCACCACATTAGAGTCGCTTTACACCTTAAGAGTCACTTGCCGTCATATATTGGTATAATTAACTGTTACCTCCATGTACATGCAATTAGAAAATCCTTTTACCACCTCTTAGTGCCCCATTCATACAAGTCATTTTGGTCCACATTTTGGTTCTAATTAACCAAGTCATTTTCACCATTTTAGATTCATTTTGCACTCAATACGAGTCACTTTCCACAATCTATTTGTTAATTCATGTTACTTCATATACATCCAATTTGACATCCTTTTACCACCGTCTTAGTTCCAATTCATACAGGTCAATTTTGTTCCACATTTTTGGTTATAATCAACCATGTAAGTCACTTTTCACCATATTAGAGTCCCTTTGCACCCTATAAGAGTCACCTTCCACCATACATACAATTAACATGTTAATTATATACATCCAGTTTGATATCCTTTTACCACCTATTACTGCCACTTCATACAAGTTTAATTTTGTTCCACATTTTGGCTCTAATCAACCATATAAGTCACTTTTCACCATATTAGAGTCACTTTGCACCCTATAAGAGTCCTTGTCACTACATTGTACAATTAACATGTTAACATGTGTACATGCAATTAGACATCCGTTTAACTACCTCTTGGTACCCCGTTTCCTACAAGTCAATTTTGGGCCACATTTTGCTCTAATCAATCATGTAAGTGACTTTTCACCATATTAGAGT
>NW_027420062.1:0-32164 GCF_009905375.1 Apium graveolens
TTATAAGATAATTATTCAGTAAAATACTTAAAAATGAATTACATTCATGTAGCTCGATAATTAATTATAAAATTAATCTTCGCATCCAACAAACCACAACAATTAGTAATACAGCAAAGCCTAGCTGGCAGAACCATTACTATTTTATTTATTAATATTCGATAATTACATTTACTGATCGGATTCGAAATAGGTTACTTAGCCGTTATGTAACTAAAAAGACGATACAATTTTAATACCCGATTTGGATAATTATCAAAACAGACCTTCTTATAAAACACTTTATACAAAATAAGGTAACATGTCTCGCTTTTTGAGAATATGGATTCTTATCAATATATAAAATGATTTGCGTATTGAAAATTTCACACCGGGACTCGTACATGTCAAACCGTACCCCGGATCGAAAAAGTCAAAACACGAAAAGTGTTCAGATTATCAGATTAGGTTAGGAAGGAGTTTTTGGAAGAGTTTCGGATTGTAGAAACATAAAACGATCTGATTCTGAAGATTTAATTTTAATTATGTAAAATAATCTTTATTAATTCTATAAATCCTTATAAAATCATATGGTAATCCAAAATTACTGAAAATTACCAAAATTATCTATATTAATTCTGGATAATTAAAAATTAAAATATCCACATTTTCATCAGAAATAACATCCCATAGCAATTTATCACCTGACTTTTAACTAGTTCAAAGGCTTCGATTTCTAAGCTCTTGCTACTTAATATTAGTTGCTTCTATTGGGAAATGACTCACAGCTATGTTACTAATTATATTTTAACATCTTATGTTACTCATAATAAATGCTTCAGTTTTAGCATGTAGAATTTTCTAAATATAGTACTCCTCAAATAAGTAGTCAGTAACATAGAAAATATTTTGTATAATTTAATCAAAATTTAAGACAAAGTCAATTTCAATTATTATATTTGATAGCTGGCACCATAACTAGTCTTATATAAAATCACCACAAATCACATTCTAAATCACCTATACATGGTCACGTAAATATGCTATATAAAATCATTATAAACTTTCCGATCAGATTCTCTAGAGCAAGTACAATGCATACCTATATTATTCTTATAACTATAATGTAATACTAAAATCATAAAATTCAACTTCAATATATAGCTAAATGCATAAATAGATAGTTGGTCTTATATTTAAGACCAAGAATGTTTGTAGTCATCCTTGTCATATCATAAATAATTAATAATGAATACAAGGAGGTTCACTTTAAAATTAAAATGATGAGTTAGGATAAAATTTTAGGTAATTATGGAATTATTGGTTGTAAGATACAACTAGCATCAGAATTGAAGTGCTATTTTAACACGAAAAAGTTTAAGTGTTATTTTAGCACCATAAACCACGTTTTGATCCATATTATAATTATGGCTATAAATGCATTGTGATCTAGTATTGAATTTGCTCTGACCCACAAAGTAAATTACCACAAAGTAGTTTAATTTATTTCTTATGTTCTCAATTCCATCTTAAGATATTGTAGAAATATAGGCTAGAAAAACTTAGCTTGTACGGATATAAAAATGAACTTCAAACCTTTTTTAAACTCTAGGAGGAAGTAGTTTAGGGGAACTTCAGCCTTTAGAGAAAGTTGTAAATGGTAACCGTATTTTTCCAGCTTGCCCTTAACTAAAGACAGAAGACCAAGCATTGTCCGTCAATTTGTTTTTAAGATGCTATGGACTAATAACAATGCATGCCGGAGTTTCAAAATTTATCAGCCTTTTGTAACCATTGGGCTAGTTTACGTGTTCATTGACTTAGTTGTGATCATTCGAAATCTAAAGCTTCTAAAATGACACTTATTTCAGATAAATACAGTCATGAGTCTAACTCGCCATCGAGATTAAGTACTGATAATGAGTTCCGGGGAAATAAAATAAACAACTTGCAGCATAGATATTAAATGTACGTGCATCATGTAAACGTATGTTACAGACCTACAAATGACAACATTATCATCAAGTATTGAACTATTTACATGAACAAAGTCATTGAATGCCTGATTGTGTCTATAATTAACTAAAGCGGTTCGATCTATTAGGGTAATATATAAATATTAAAGATAACATCATCTACTCAACCAAAAATAGATATATACTTCTTTTGATATCTACCTGGATATTTACTCTATGGACTTTTGGCATGGGCTATAAAATATGTTTTTGATAGCTAGCCAGAAAAAATATGATGTTCAAACAAGCCATTCATGCAGAGGCATCTGCAGAGGCCTCTGTTTAGGCCTGTTAACAACATTTGAGTTCCGAAATGCGGTAAGATGATGATTCTCAGCATCAAAAAGTTCTTCAGAGTACCTCTTCCAATATGATGACTTTCTACATCTTTTCACCATCTCCAAGCTCATATGGTCGCCTTTCAAAATCTGTAATATCTGCAAGGGAAATGAGTATGTCATCCCTAGTCCTACAGTTACTAGATTCTACATAAAATGAAAAGACTGAATATTGTTTTCATACATCTCCTTGAGATCACTATCTAGTACTAAATTTTTATCCAACGAAGTTTACTGCAGTTTTGATCTTACTTTGTTGGAATTTACTAATGATTTATTTGAGTTAAGGATCAGTATGTGCCTGACTCAAATATTTATGTGTACACCGAGTACTCTAACTAAGTAATTTATATTTGGGAAGCATGTCAATTTTCATGAATTGAGCACATCCACATCTATTTTAGCTAAACAAATCTTGATGTACGGACATTCAACGAATCAATTTCTTTTTACTAAATTGGCTGGATTTATGACATTCTTTAAGACTTCCATTATAGAAAAGCAATAATAATCTAATCATGCCTAAGAAAAATATAGGAACTCTGTCGATTATAGCGAGGGTGAGTTCCTACCCTCCAACTAATGTGCATAACGTCAAACTTGTGCAAATTTACTGTATCAACCTTATTTTACTCTATGAAATTGATACACAAGCGAGTTGTTAATATTAACATTGGAACATATTTAATTGAAAATTTTGAATTTTGTTATTATAGTAAAAGTAGGAGAAAAGTAAAACTCACGCTTCATAGTTCTGAGTACTGTAATGATCTTCAAAGGCAAGGCATGGAGTTGTCACCTTTTTAGCACCAATGCTGTTAATCAGGAAAGAAATATGATTAGTCAGATGTATTCTTAAATAATATTAGCTTATAAAGTTGGTTAGTAATAGACACCTTCACATTTACACAAATTATTCTATGAAAAGTGCTTTTAATGATAAAAGAACCTATCTAAATATCTACTCGACCATATTTGAATCTTAGTTGCATTATGTTAAATAAAAATTATGTTATATATTATCACTAGAATAAATAAATAGGGGATGACCTCGTGCATGAACCCTTCAACCTGTGGACAGCATCATTGAGTTCCCGATTGACATTTTTATGCTCACTGTTAAATTAAATAAACTACTTTTAAACCTAAAATAAATAAATTAAAAAATAGACATAAACAAATAACAGAAAGAAACTGACATTGCAATTTCCAGCTTGTGTGACACACTCTCCCACACATTATAAAAACCATTCGCAAGAACTAAAGAAATTGCGGATCATCACTCAGCTTTTGCATGTCAAAAAATTGGCGATCCACAGTTTTCTGTAAACAAATCAAGAAACAACAATCGACCATTCTGAATCCAAAATGGTATAAAAATCAAGTAAAATTCACAGCATCCAGCATCAAAGATTAGTCAGATCAACATTTTTAGGGTGAAATTAAATATTTATAGAAAGAAATTCTTCAAAATGAGAGAATTATAAAACCAACTGACCTCGCGATACAGAGATTTTACAAACTGAACATAGTGTCGCTGGAGTTGTTTAAGAGAATCCATTGTCACCTGACTTTTAACTAGTTCAAAGGCTTCGAATTCTAAGCTCTTGCTACTTAATAATTAGTTGCTTTTGAGCAGGAAAATGACTCACGTACAGCTCTAAACTCAAATGTAGCAGGTATATGCACTAATTATATTTTAACATCTTATGTTACTCATAATAAATGCTTCAGTTTTAGCATGTAGAATTTGCTAAATATAGTACTCCTAAAATAAGTAGTTAGTAGGTTTGGTGAAATATAATTAAATGTATGCCAATATAGTTAGCTAGCTGACAAACTAATGGTGTAAACAAGTCAGGATTAACATCATTCTATTGGGCCCATCCAAATGATGGTCTCTCCTCCTTGTGGTATCTTCTCCATCATTTCATATGTATTGAAGATATAAGCTTAGGAGTAGAAGAATTGACATAATTTTTTTTCCATGTAAAATACAATGGCAGGAAGTAATGATAGTGTTTTGTAGCCTAAAGTATCTAACTCAGTAACATAGAAAACATTTTGTTATAATTTAATCAAAATTTAAGACAAAGTCAATTTCAAATTATTCATATTTGATGTGGTAACGTAGCTGCACCATAACTAGTCTTATATAAAATCACCACAAACCAACATTCCAAATCACCTATAACACCGTCATGTAAATATGCTATATAAAATCATTTTATAACTAGTCTTATATAAAATCACCACAAACTAACATTCCAAATCTATGCTTCTAAAATGACAATTGTTTCAGATAAACACAGTCATAAGTCTAACTCGCATCGAGATTAAGTATTGATAATGAGTTCTGGGGAAATAAAATAAACAACATACAACATTAGATATTAATTGTATGTGCATCATGTAAACATATGTTACAAACCTACAAATTACAATATTATCATCAAGAATTGAATTATTTACATGAACAAAGTCATTGAATGCCTGATTGTGTCTATAATTAACTAAAGTGGTTTGATCCATTAGGGTAATATATACATATCAAAGATAACATCATCAACTCAACCAAAAATAGATATATAATTCTTTTGATATCTACCTGGATATTTACTATATGGACTTTTGGCATGGGCTATAAAATATGTTCTTGATAGCTAGCCGAGAAAAAATTTGATTTCAAATAAGCCATTCATGCAGAGGCCTCTGTTTAGGCCTGTTAACAATATCTGAGTTCCGAAATGCGGTAAGATGATGATACTCAGCATCAAAAAGTTCTTCATAGCACCTCCTCCAATATGATGACTTTCTACATCTTTTCACCATCTCCAAGCTCATATGGTCGCCTAAGGAAATGAGCATGTCATCCCTAGTCCTACAGTATCTAGATTCTACATAAAATGAAAAGACTGAATATTGTTTTCATACATCTTCCTTGAGATCACTATCTAGTACTAAATTTTTATCCAACGAAGTTTACTGCAGTTTTGATCTTACTTTGTTTGAATTTACTAATGATTTATTTGAGTTAAGGATCGGTATGTGCCTGACTCATTCGAGGACGCCTGATAGATGACTGATGCACACACAGAAAGGCAGATAAAACTACGAGGTTCATCTGTAGGGAGTCGTAGTCGTCAAAAAGTAAAGGATCAAAAAACTCTCTTATGTCATTCTTCTTGAGCAAATGCTTTGACTGTATTAAACACATTAAGTCTTAATTCCCGTATAATTAATAAATATTATATTCACTAGTAAGAGAACTTGAAAAAGGTGAAGATGAGAACGGATTAAAATATACCCACATCAGTTTTCAATAGCAGTACACTAATGAGTATACTTGATCCCAGAAGCTTTAAATGTAAGAAACCAACCCATTTAGTTAGGAGCACAAGTCGAATCATGACTTCTGGTCAGAACAGAGGCAGTTTGAGTGAGGAGCACTTTTAAGCTTAGAAAGTGGTGTCATTGATAGTCCCTCATTAGGCCTTGCTTAGCATTGATACTAGGGAGTTTGTGGGAGGTTTTTCAAGCCATAGTTCAAGGTTTTAGAGTTAAAACCAAGGGTATTAAGTGAGTTCAAAACAGGGCAGTTTGAGTGTCACTAGGACAGGGGAGAGCTATCTTTGAGAGTAGGCCCAAGGAGGCCTAGGCTGAACCTTGGTGTCATTCCAAGTGCACAAGTTAGATTTAGGACCTGAGATTCCGCTGTAGAAATTTGAGTGTCAAACCTTGAGTGCAAAGGGGTTCTTTGTCACTTAGTACCCTTCGGTGTCACCTAAAAGTTGCACTTAGGAGCACATTATCCTTGCACTTAGATTTCTCATCCTTAGAGGTGAGGCCTAAGTTGGCCATTAAGTCTAACTGTTAGTAAGAGGTCGGTAGAAGGTTAGGCTATAGGTGTGCCTAAGTGAAATGGAGTTTGGCTAGGAAAGGCACTTCAAGTTTTGAGAGCTAGTTGGGTTGCACTAGACTAGGTAGCACTTCGAGTCAATCGTGTTGGTTGAGTAAGATCATTCAAAACTCAATAGCGCACCATTATATCCAATTTGTATATTATGTTATTAAATGTGTTATGTGATCCTAGATGATTATTTGAGCATAATAAGTGATGAGTAAAGAGTCAAATGTGTAGTTAGGCCTAAGTGCCAATATGTTTTGAAATCTTTAACTAGGATGGAGTCTCTGTGAGAATGTATCTCGATGAGGCCTTATATTTTGTGTAGTTTCAGGAAAAGGTAGTAAACTTGTCGTCAAAGTCGAGTAGTGCTCCCGGTTGCTTCCACGATCAAGACGAGAGTTAGTCCAGCCTTCTTAAGGCAAGTGTACTGCACCTTTCTTGATATATTACAAGTTTCCTGGACTTCCTTGATATATTGCAAGTGTTTCTCCCTTGTCAATCCTATTGTTGTGCAAGTGTCATAAACCTTTCTTGAGATACTATGCAATTGTTTTGCACTCACTTATCGTTCTAGTAATATTTTCCTTAAGATATAAGGTATATTGCAAATGTACTGTAACAACCCAAATCCGGGGTCAAGATTTGGTGTCACGAAAACAGTATTTACATAAAACAAAAGAATATTCAATTAACCCCTTAAATCCGGATCGTTTACATGTTATGGTGTGAAACAAGAATCTACCTCTTTACAACTCACAATAACTAGAATACAAGTGTAAATACCTTTGAACTAATGCTCGTGTCATATTCTTCTAACTTCTTCCACTTCTCGCAACGGAGATTTCTCGAACTTCTGCTGTCTATCTAAGCTATTCATTTTTATCCTTATCTGTTTCTGGCAGAAATAAGAATTGACAAAGCAAGAGTGAGCCAAAAATGCCCAGCAAGTATATAATATTGAGTTCAAATATTAATACCAAAGGAAAAACTCCCGAAAAAAAATCTTAAAACAATTTTGAACAATTCTATTTATTTTGAGTGAGTGAGCGAATAAACATTGGTTGTCACCAGCCTTTAACTAAAATCCAAAAATGACAAGCGATTCCCCGATTCATCTCTTGAATCAGGGTTTTGTCCGGTTTTGGAATCATAAAACCATTCGAGAGATAATGTCGTTAATGGCGATTAACAACAAATTAGACGGGACACTAGTTCGCATCTATATTCTGCTGATCAGTTAGAATATAATGCAGATCTATATCTCAATATATAGATCCAGTCGGGTCCCCAGGCACTACGGCCCATCTCGAGGCACCAGTCATATCCCGGTCCTCAGGATTAAGTAGAACTCAATCCCCAAAATATCACTATCCAGCCCATAGAGTGTTTTGATGTCAAATCATTTTGAATTCAAAATATCCCAATTCAGGGTTCGCAAATAACCCGAAAGAATGGGTATTTGCTCAAGAGAGCAATCGAATTATAGGAACAAGAATAAAAGAACATGCATAATCAGAGTAATTGCGGCGAAATGTAAAGCATTTAACTATTCTGAATTTAGAATAGGAACGAAGAAATAATTGCAGTAATTTAAAAGAAAATCAGGAATGCTTGCAGTATTTAAAAGAAAAATCCAGAATACTTGCCTCGATAAGCTTTAACCACTATTATCAGTTGACTTTTAAATTGCCTTGAACGTTTGGCTTTATCGTCCAACCACTATCCTATTCTGGATACAATCATATCCTTCACGTCCTTCAATTGGAATCTTGTTGAGTCTGATAATTAATCACTGATCATTCCTAGTCCAACGTCAAATATCGGGTCTTCCGAATAGGACCTACAGGGTTGAAATATCCTAATTCAGATAATCATTTTGTTTGACTTAACACCACCATCCTATTCTACCCATACACTTTTGTAACCCAGCTCGTATATATATGCATTATCGAGATACACATAGCAGTTATGGTTCACATTTTCGAAATCTGGTTCGGTGTTTATTTTCGGAAAATACGCATACTCGTCGTTTTGGAAAAACAGGTAATCATTTATTTATAAATTATTTTGTCTCAATCGTAATTAAGTTCGTATAATATAACTATATATATATATATATAGTGATTCGACGTCTCCGATAATTATAGGTTACGATCCCGTATTTTCGGAATTAATTTCCCGAAAATCGGGCAGTGTCTCCTTTATTTATCGGCCTACCCGTCGAATCAATCCGACGTCAATCACAACAACAATCCAATCACAACAACAACATCCAACCACCATTCGCAATCCCAATTCACCGACACAATTCAGTTGTTAATTATTTTCATTCATATTTTTATTCGTATTATTTTATTTTATTCGTATTTTTCATTTCACAATTAATTTTTACCAAACTAATTTTATTTAATTAATAAATGTAGGACTCAGATAAAAATCATCAGGGAAAAGGGGTCGCTTCACCGGAGTTGGGCCGGCGGCAACCGGAAACTTAAAAGAAATAGCAACCGAACAGGGTTAATACCTCCACACAGACACACACGCACACTGGACACAAGCACACCACAATAACACACACACAAACGCGCACAAAACGCGCGCATATACAACCAGATGGCCGGAGAATCGAGCAGCATACCGGAACAAAGGCGGCGCTGGAATAATTCACCAGAAAACAGAGGAAAGGCAGGGGATAAGAAAGAGAAGAAAAAAGAGTAAAGAAAGGAAGAGATTAAAAAAAAGAAAAGTAAGTACATAGAGATTTGAGAGAGATTGAAGAGAAAGAGAGAGAGAGAGAGAGAGAGAGAGAGAGAGAGAGAGAGAGAGAGATAATTGAGTCGAGAGAGATTGATGGAGGCGGTGGCAATTGTTATGGCAGGATAAAGAAGGGAAAAAGAAAAAGAAATGAAGCCCTTATCTGATTTTTACTCCGTAATTACAGATTCAACGAATAATTTACGGGTAAGATAACCCGAAACTTTTATGAAAATAACTTTAGAATTTCCGGGGTACTTAAATACTAATAAATAAAATGTTCAAAAAAAAGTTTATAAACCATTTTTGGGATCGCATATCAGACCTGTATTTGATGAGTTAACGAATACACGTGCTGTTAAATACAAGTTAGAAAATTTCTGAAATAATTTTAAAATTCTCGAAATATTTAAAAGTTAATAAAATAAAATTTTCATGATTTTTGAAGCATTCTAGAATTAGATATTGATTTTACAATTAAATGTAATCTGAAAATTATTCAGAGATAAATAATCAATAAAATATTGATTTCTAAATTTTATAAACTCCTAAAAATAAGAAATAAAATTATAGAGCAACAAAAATAATTTTAAAAACAATTTAACAATTATAAGAATAATTATTCAGTAAAATTACTTAAAAATGAATTACATTCATGTACCTCGATAATTAATTATAAAATTAATCTTCGCATCCAACAAACCACAAACAATTAGTAATACAGCAAAGCATAGCTGACAGAACCATCACATGTTTTATTTATTAATAATTCAATAATTACATTTACAGATCGGATCTGAAAATAGGTTACTTAGCCGTTAAGTAACTAAAAAGACGATATAATTTTAATACCCAATTTGGATAATTATCAAAACAGACCTTCTTATAAAACACTTTATACAAAAATAAGGTAATAATGTCTCGCCTTTTGAGAATATGGATTCTTATCGATATATAAAATGATTTGTGTATTGAAAATTTCACACCGGGACTCGTACAGGTCAAACCGTACCCCGGATCGAAAAAGTCAAAACACGAAAAGTGTTCAGAATTATCAGATTAGGTTAGGAAGGAGTTTTCAGAAGAGTTTCGGGTTGTAAAAACGTAAAAAAGATTGAAGTGGGACAATTTCTGATTCTGAAGATTAATTTTATAATTATGTAAAATAATCTTTATTAATTCTATAAATCCTTATAAAATCATATGGTAATCCAAAAATTACCAGAAAAATACCAAAATTATCTATATTTAATTGTGGATAATTAAAAATTAAAATATCCACATTTTCATCAGAAATAAACATCCAATATTCATATCAATTATTAAATAATTCACCAAAATTCACATAAAATCATATAATAATTATTTACTGATAAAAATTACATAATGTTTCCCAGACGTTACATCCTTCCCCCCTTAAAAAGATTATGTCCTCAGAATCATGCTAAGGAACAAACCATGATGTTTTCCAAGTATCTTTCTTATAATTTCTCAGTCCCCATCACCTTAATCATAATTCAACGGCCTTTTACCGTCATCAAATTTATCAGTTGCTCATGCAATCCCTAACTCAATCTGTACTTCATACATTTGGAGCTAAATTACTCCTCGCAGTCATACGCACCTGAATGTCTTATGGACTCGTTATACCTGTGACAACAAGACCAACTCATTCACAATCGTTCTATCTATCTCACTATTTCAAAGGACTAACTTAATTTACACTAACCTTCTTTTCTTTCTAATTCTAATAGATCGTGTTCATGAAATTTCTATTTTCACTGACCGTTCTACTTTACGTTTAAGGCCCCTTTCTCTTCGATTAGCCTGACCCATGATCGTTTTCAATCGTATTCGAGCATTCTTAATCGATCTCTTACATTTTCTATTCGTCTGCGCCCGATATACTGAGCTCATGATGTTTGATGCTTCGGAATGTTCTACATTTATGCAAAACTGAAAAGGAAAATCTCGGTAATTGCATCTACTCACCATTTGGTAGCATACTTCTATTTCTTTTCAATCACTATCAAGTAGCTTCATCAAGCAAGAATCTCTTACTATTTGAAAGAAAGTACATTAATTTGGAACGGAATGAATTAGGACTTTATTCAAAATCCGGTCTCTTGGTACTAATACTCATTTTGTTGTCATATCAAATTAGATATCAACACGAACTTTGATGCTCACAACGTCCCATACTGAAGTCAACATCAATCATCTGTATTAATACCACTTTTGATATTCAACAACAAAGTAAGTATCAACATAACCCAGAAGACGGATCAAAACCTATTCTTCAATTTCCAACTTTTTCACTTCTTTTAACCATTTCCCAACAATCTTAATGGAATTCACTCTTTTCTTTCTATTTGAAACAGCTGCTCTTAAATGGACCTTTCCTGTTTTGTATTTACCCACACACTGGAGCTCATAATCAATTATAACCAGAATTCATATCTTTGAGGCTGAGAATGCAGCTGCTATTTTCCAACTCTTCGCAAGCATATTTTTAGGCGTTCAACTTGGTCTTCCTTAGTCTTTGAATTAGCGAGGATGTTATCAATAAATACAATTACACTATCCAAATACTCCTGGTACATTATGTTCATTTAATTTTTAGACTTACAATTTTTGATAATCGATGCATAACCTCATACCTCCATTCTCTTTTTCCATGACCACTTTTGTGCACAGCGCAAAATACTCTTTATTTCATTGTTCTTTCATTCCACCTTCCTGAAGTTTCCTTCACTTATTATTTCATCCCTATTGAGTTGACGATACAGGGCTTTTGACACCAGCTTGACTTTGTGCGGTAACCGACGAGAAATTTTTACCTCATTCCCTGAGATAATCTGGGTAAAGCATTCGCTCGAACTTCTGGGACTTCATTTTAAATTTTAAAGAATTCCGACATGAGATTCATTGCAACGTTCTTCTCTAGCAGTTCACCATCAATACCTTTGTTTAATCATCCCTGCTTACATGCATTTTTGGAACGAATTCTTATCTCCCACTATTGACGTTTCACCTCATTCTCCTAACAGTTCGGGCACAACTGACGTTCCTAACTTGCATATTTCCTGGATTATTTTATAAAATTTCTTTATCATCCAATTGATTCCATTTCTTTTCTTTATTATTTCTCCATTCGCATTAATCATTATCTCTTTTAAACATAACGAATTTCTTTTTCTTAGTAATATTAATCTGTTTATTATTGGATAGGTCATTTCTGGAGTTCACACTGGAATGAAGGCTTTTTATTTATAATATTTAAATTCTTACTAAAATAATTATCGAATTTCATCGGTAGCTATTTTCTTAGCCTTGCTTAACTCATCACAGATCGCGTGTTTGACTTCTCCTCATTGATCAACATCTCTTTTCCCTGAGTTCACATACAGACTTCATCAGTCTCCGTCTTTAATTGGATGCTTGAATTTGCGAGCTTTCCATTATTTTACAGCAACCTCCATTCAATCACCGTTCAAAAGGAGTGTACATTCAAATCTTCCATTAATTTGTCATTCGATACGGGTATACATCCAAGTGTTGGGAACCACGGACTTAGGGTGTTACTACGTTTTAAAATAAAGATTACGAAAAGAGGATTACCTTGTTAATGGTTAATTCCACGCTCTTCTATTGTATTCCCAAATTCCCTTGAGTGAAGTGTGGCCTCCGTCTTCTCAAGTTATCCTCTCTTCTTGCTCCTTGGTGGCTACAATATGTTTTCACACAATTCCAAGCAAGAAGAGAATAAGAATATATATAGGCTACAATAGGGACCATGGATAATTAGGTTGGGCCTTCTAATTACATCTTGAGCCTAGCCCAATGTAATTAAATATTAATTCAATTCACTAAAGAATTAATATTTGCACTACCTTTCCTAATACCGTAATTTAATTAATTCGGTTCCAATATTATTTGCTTATTCAGCACATGTGCTGGACAGCCCCATATTCGAATATGTCATAGACTCGGTTTATCCCCGGTCCACAATTCTAAAGGGGTTTTAGGAACCGACTTAGAAGGTACTAAGTTCAGAAGATAAGCTGCTGTCTCTAAGGTATGTCCCCAAAACGACTTGGGTAAATCCGAATAACTCATCATCGATCTAACACTCTCTAAAAGAGTCCGGTTCCTTCTCTCTGCTACACCGTTCTGCTGGGGTGTGCCTAGTGCAGTTAACTGGGATTCTATCCCATTTTCTGATAAATATTCCCTAAATTCTCCAAGCAAGTATTCGCCACCACGATCTGATCGTAGTGAATTGATACTTTTATTAAGTCGCTTCTCCGTTTTAGCTTTGTACTCTTTGAACTTATTAAAGCACTCAGACTTACGGTGTAACAAATAAACGTACCCATATCTAGAATAATCATCAATGAAAGTGATGAAATATTCAAAACCACCTCTTGCTTGGATATTCATGGGTCCACATAAATCAGAGTGAACCAATTCTAACAGTTGTTTGGCTCTATTCCCTTTTGCCTTGAAAGGCCTATTAGTCATTTTACCTTCCAAGCAGGATTCACAAACTGGAAATGGACTCCACTGCCAATGAGCTTAAAGGCCCGTCTACTACCAGTCTTTGAATCCTCCTCAAGTTAATATGACCTAATCTTAAGTGCCAAAGATATGTTTGGTTCAAACTAGAAGGTTCCTTTCTTTTAGTAGAGTTAGAAGATGTGTTGTTCAATTCCCTAAATTGCAGTTGCAGTGCAGGTTGACTAGGATTAATTATATACAAATTGTCTTGCAATGTACCAGAACATATAATTCGTTTATTCATCATAATAGAAACATTACGATCCAAACAAACATTATAACCATCCAAAGCAAGTTTAGAAACCGAAATTAAATTCCTTCTAAAAGAAGGTACATAAAGACAATTGTTCAAAACCAAAATTCTATCAGAACCAAAAGATAAATGAATAACTCCTACTGCAACTACTGCTACTTTCGTAGCATCTCCCATGAACACGTATATCTCACCATCTCTAAGCATTCTGGATAGTTGGAACCCCTGCATAGAATTACAAACATGATCAGTGGCTCCTGTATCTACACACCAAGTGCTCGTAGATATAGCCGCTATAAATGTTTCTGTAACTAGAGAAAGAGACATACCAGTATTGTTTGTCTTCTTAGGAAGAGGACAATCCTGTTTCCAGTGACCTGACTGTTTGCATCTGAAGCACTTTCCCTTAGGCTTTTTCACACCACCCTGAACTCCCACTGCCTTCACAGCTTTTTGTGTCTGAGCCTTTTTCTTCTTCTTAATACCTTTCGGCTTAGAGGAAGAACCTTTCTCAGCCACATTCACTTGAACACTCTGCCGAAATAATCCTTCAGCTGCCTGAAGTTCTGTCAGCAGTTCCGCGAGACTATACTGCCTCTTGTTCATGTTGTAATTCAAGCGGAACTGCTCAAAACTCTTGGACAAGCTCATAAGGATAATGTCAATCTGGGTTTCCCCGTCAAGTTCAGCACCAAGGATCTCTATCTCATTCAGATGAGACATCATCTTGAGAACATGATCCCTTACAGGTGTGCCTTCAGCCATCTGAGTGTTCATTAAAGCCTTCATGGCTACTTGCCTAGCAGCCCTATTCTGATCTCCAAAAAGTTCCTTGAGATTAAAGAGCATATCCGAAGCAGTGGCCATAGACTGATGCTGATGCTGCAAAACACCACACATTGCTGCCAGAATGTAACATCGCGACATTTCATCAGCCTTAATCCACCGTTTATAATACTCTTTCTCATCTTCAGGAGCATCAACAGCAGGCTATTCAGGCTTGGGTTCACAAGTGCAAAACTTGTACTCCTCAGCAGTCAACACAATGTCCAAATTTCGTTTCCATTCAATATAGTTAGGTCCGGTAAGTTTGTTATCCTTAAGTATGGTGAATAGTGGATTAAAACCCATTTTATCCTGAGAATCATGCATAAAAATATCACATAAATAAGGGTGCATTAATTATTAAGATCTATTGATTCCTCTAACAATTATTAAAATTTAATGCACTAACATATAAACACCATAAGCTTCTGGTACGCCACGATGTGTGACATGTATACCACCTAATTTTGTTTAAATGTTACTTCGGTCCTATTACTAAACAATATGCCACGTTGGGGTGGACTATATTATTTTTCATAGCTAAGTGTATACCATCATCAAATCTTAAATTATTTGAAATCTATGGAACTTGGTACGCCACGATGGGTGGCGTGTATACCTTCCAATATTCGTAATTTTGCCTTGAATAGAATACTTCAATTCAATATTCATCAATGGTTTGATTTCCAGGTAGTGGAAGAGTCACATCGGTCTCGCTTAAAACCCACAGCCTTAGAAGTTCGATGAACCCTGTTTTTGACGAAAATCGCCCCTAAATCAGAAATAAAGAAAATCCGTATTTATTCCTTTCAAAATTTATTAATTTAAGAAGTTTGTTCTAGTAATTACTATAACATTCTAGACACCATAAATTACATGCCACGATGGGTGACGTATATATAATTTATATTCGTCTTTATGTTAAATTACCTACAACCAATAATGGAGACCATGGGATTTAATTTCATATTAATTCCATCTCCCACTTAGAATTTTTTTTATTAAAATTGAGGAATTTTAAAATTAAATGGGGCCCTATGTTGTTATAATTATGTCTAATCATGCATTCAAAATACACACATAATTTTAGCAACATATAACATTTAATTAAAGCAATAAATAAAATTTATGTCCATGTCGTCCTAATTAAGTTAAACATGCAATTTTAAAAGAATTACACACATAATTAACGACACACATAATCAATAAATTAAAGCAATAATTAAAATTTAATGGAAAAAATTAAAATAAATTTTCCACTATTATGGCCCTTGAAAAAAAAATCCAGCTCTCAAAAAAAATCTGCCCCAAGCGCGCCCAGCAGCCCCAGCAGCCCCAGCAGTCCCAGCTGCCGCAGCAGCCCCAGCAGGCCCAGCTGCCGCAGCGGCCGCAGCGCCGCAGCGCGCGCGCCTGTTGCTTTTCTGTGAGTTTTGTTTTGATTTTGTTCGATCCAAACATCAACAGCAGCCCCTTGTAATCGCACAGCGGAACAATTACAAAAAAAAATATATCTAATACAAAACTAATTTTGTAAAATCTATTCTAACACGATCAACCCTCGTGTAAATTACAACCACGATTAAACCACGTGGAAACCAAAACAAAAATTAACCCCGATTAAACCACGTGGGATCCAAACACATAATTAAAATATATATGGCCATAATAGTGGATTAACAACCTGCATCAAAACCAATACAAGCAAAACACTATATACATGCATATATAATTATGACATGGACATTATATCATAAAACGTAGAACCCATTACCAGGCTCTGATACCAATTGTTGGGAACCACGGACTTAGGGTGTTACTACGTTTTAAAATAAAGATTACGAAAAGAGGATTACCTTGTTAATGGTTGATTCCACGCTCTTCTATTGTATTCCCAAATTCCTTTGAGCGAAGTGTGGCCTCCGTCTTCTCAAGTTATCCTCTCTTCTTGCTCCTTGGTGGCTACAATATGTTTTCACACAATTCCAAGCAAGAAGAGAATAAGAATATATATAGGCTACAATAGGGACAATGGATAATTAGGTTGGGCCTTCTAATTACATCTTGAGCCTAGCCCAATGTAATTAAATATTAATTCAATCCACTAAAGAATTAATATTTGCACTACCTTTCCTAATACCGTAATTTAATTAATTCGGTTCCAATATTATTTGCTTATTAAATTCCCCATGTTTAAAATATCATATGTCCATTAATTAAATAAATTACTGATAATTTATTTAATTAATATCTTTTATCCTTGATCATCCACTCAACCTTTATTTAAGTATGCCGGAATAAATTCCACCTGCAGGGTTTCACATAATTAAATCTTTTTGAGCTTTCAAGGGGACATCATTAACCCGAATATTATTAGGACATGGATTCCTTCAATAAATAATATCCACCATGTATATAATTCCATCACCCAAAATATAATGATATAATTCAAAAGATTTATTTCATATATAAATCAAAGCATGTAAATAATATACACGTGTCAATTACTATTTCCGGATTAAGAACCTAAGCATTAATAATAACATAGAATCTTAGTTCTCCTTCTTAATCAGTATTAAGGGAACAATTCTAAATTTGATCATGTTCAATATACACAAAGTATACTAGTATTATTTATTAGTCAATATAAACTAATCTAAATAATACTACAGCCATACCAGTGGATTGTCCAACACCACCTGTGCTGTGAACCTTATTATATTATATAACCGTATTTAACAATCTAATATTCTGTATCCCATTTGATACTAGATTGTTCACAATATATAATATTATACAACATGTAAACATTCAAATGATTCTCAAATAAACTGGCCAGAAATAAATGTACATACTTCAAATAAATATTTTCAGTATACACTAACACCAAGTCCTTCCTGGAACGCTATTGCAGATGATATAATCTCTTTGCTTTATCTTGAACCTTCAGTTCTTAAAAATATTCTTCTTACTAGCATGTACCAGTAACTTTATGTTCCTCTTATTTATCGAAAAGAGCGTATTCTTCTGGATCAAACCTTGCACCTGTTTGTAGTAACATTATGCTAATTGTACTAAGCTTTCAATTTATGTTAACGCCATTACTTTTCCAAATTTCTTATCGCTTTGATTTCGGATCTGGAAATCATGTTAGAGCTTGACTCCATCTAATTGGAATCGATCTCCATTTAACTAACCATTAGTTGGCAAGGTTGATCAATTAACTCCCTTAAATGATCACTTAAACCAAGTGCTGACTAGTTAACTGGTATCAAAGACCAATTATATAAAGTCGGTTTGGTCATAACAACTTTCTGAAGAACCGAGATCGCAATTATTTGTAGTACTAACGAGAACGATAATATACTTCTTTGCTCTTAACTATAGGGTAATTTCTGAAAATTTTGGCAGCACTTCCCCTATACCATTGAATACCAGTCGGACTCAAGCCGACATCCTCAATCAACCAAATCGTCCATAATCATATCCGTCCACTCCCATCAACCACATCCATCCATTCAACATAATTCAGATTATATCGTTTTGATCAGCATATGTATTATTAATTGGCATAACATATATCTTTTTTTTAATTGGGAAATTGGGTCTTACACCAACAATGATTAATATAACCATACCCTTCTCAGTCCATTCAAAATATTACGAATTGTTATTAATGAACTTAAGGTTTGATTTTATAATTCTTTTAATTTATTTTTGACCTTTATTAATCGGTTTATCTTTTAATAACTGTGCATGGTCTTCATTATTACCGTCACAATCTGGTAGAAGCTCAATCGTTAGATCATTATTTCTTGAAAAGTTTCACAATCGAGTCACCATTGCTTCATCTCCACTTATGGATTCGCATCGAACTTTCGTCACTGACCCGGGTATGAGCATTGAATTCACAATCACTTATTTACGCAAGTTAGAGAACTTCACAATTTCTTGAAGAACACGTTCAAAGTTTGATTACATTTAAGATTTCTCCCATCTTGAATCTTTACGACAAGTATCTTCCAGTGACGAAGGGATGTTTCACGTAGTAATTGCATGTCTGAGTCATTGTTCAGAATTCCCTTGATCTTCGATTATCATCCTGCCACTTGCTTGCTTTGTCAGACGCACACCACCTTACTTCCTTATTTTGTAGTTAAGGTACGATTCGCTAACCATTCATTTCGCGTCGAAATCCTCTGGATTGAAGTGCATCACGTTAACGCAATCTACCATACTGACGAGATCCTCGTAACACGAACAACTGTCCGATTTGATGTCTTTTCCACGACCGCGTTGTCGGTGTATCCATTTTTCCTTGCTCGCAAATGTCCCCCATTTATCGGCTTGCAATCATATTCTCTTTCGACACGTAATTCTACCTGTCGCACGGGACAATTCTATTTCTTTTGTAATCGTCAGAGAACAAACTTGATGCAAGAGGAGAGTTTGTGAATATGATTTGGATTGAAAACTGAATAGGGAATAACAATGCCACAAACGATTGGGAGAATTTGTAAATCAGAAAATTGAAGGAAGAAAAATGAGTGAAGAATGAGACAACCATATTCGTACTCAAGATGGCCAGTCTTTCATACTATATGGCATACAGCACATGATTAGGTGGCGTCCCACCCAACTCTTCGTCATTTCGACAAAGCGTCATATCACAACACTGTTATCTCAATCCGGACTCAAGGATTTGAGAAGAGAAACAATTCAGAAGAAATACAGGAATTTTTCTTTCATTTTTGCCTCATATAATTTATCAACAGGAGAAGCTCATACATATTCAAGAATCAAGAAAAACATATACTACCGTATTAGAAGAAAGGATGTTAGTGTCGATCACCTTACATGCTTTGCCTACATCTTCCTTCAGGATCATTCGGATACAGGTTTACGATTTAAGTTACCTCATTGCTTCGAAATGATGCCTGGAAATACCTTCACACCAAATGCTTCAATAATTTGAGCTTAATCGCGTCCTCCCGAAATTTATAATCACTGCTTCAGATCTCTTCTATGTCACGTAGAATAACCGTCGATCACGCAACTCCTCAATTTCATCGATAGAAATATGATTCTTCTCCAACCATCTAGAAGATTCTTTCATTTTCTTCAATCACCCTTAACCGCTCAAATCACAAATTTCGTTAAATTTTTAACAATTTTATAAATTGGGTAAATAATATTTTAACATATTGATTCAATTACTGATTTTATTAAACAAAGTTTACTTTCGTCTTTCACGAAAAACTTTAAACTTTCTTCCTGTTGGTGGGTCTACTTGATCCTTCGGACTAACATCACTTATTCTAATTCCATTCTTCTTTTAGGTCATTTTCTGTTTATAATAACAAGAACTTAAGTAGTAATTCGATAACCAAATTGTGAAACTTATTTTATGCAAAAAATTTCTAAAAGTGATTAAGAAATATTTTTTTTCCGACATCTCATTTTAAAGTTTTGGAAATCAAATATTTGGTTGTCATTACTATATAAGTTACTTGCTATTTTTATGATTTACCCATGAAATCTCTAATTGAAAGGATGCCCATATAAGGGTCTCTTCACTTTGGTACCACTTCCACATTTCCTCGGATTCAGCTCGCACATATCAGTCGACGAAACTTCATTTACCGTTGTATATCATTTTATTCGCAATTCCACCGCAACGCTGACATCTAGTACTATCTTTAACATTCTTGTCATCGTCCTTGACGTTATATTTGCAATCACGCATGTAATTCGACGTTCCGTCTGTAGATAGGGTCGCATCTTTTTGCTAGTCTTACCTACACCTATTAAGGTAGCTATCATTCCTCGCGTAGCTCCCGATGGGTGATAAGAATCTTCTCGCAATAATGGTGCCTTCAAAACGTGCAACGTTGGTTCCTCATCAGCTTCCATCAACTGGTTGCTCCCGACGTGGAACTCATCCCAATACCTAATTCTAAGTTAAATCGTAGCTTTTCTTACACAATTCCCACAAGAATCGATCGCATAGTCTTCAAAACCATATGAAAAGTAGGGTAACATACCCCGTCTCCATCGATTTGTCGATTCCTCATTACTGTAGGATCTGAGAAAATATACCTATAGCGTTGCGACATTCGCCTTACACTTCCCTCACCAATCCTGGCTTACCCATTCCGTATCGGATCTGTTAACCCTAATTCGCTCTCAACTCAACGTAGCATGAGTATGCCTAGGGTCTTTCCTATCCTGTACGACCTATCATTCCTATCTTACTCTCACCTATTCTTATTTCAGTGACCAATAACCTGCAGCTCTGATGCCAACTTGTAACAACCCAAATCCGGGGTCAAGATTTGGTGTCACAAAAACAGTCTTTACATAAAACAAAAGAATATTCAATTAACCCCTTGAATCCGGATCGTTTACAGGTTATGGTATGAAACAAGAATCTGCCTCTTTACAACTCACAATAACTATAATACAAGTGTAAATACCTTTGAACTAATGCTCGTGTCATATTCTTCTAACTTCTTCCACTTCTCGCAGCGGAGATTTCTCAAACTTCTGCTGTCTATCTAAGCTATTCATTTTTATCCTTACCTGTTTCTGGCAGAAATAAGAATTGACAAAGCAAGAGTGAGCCAAAAATGACCAGCAAGTATATAATTTGAGTTCAAATATTAATAACAAAGGAAAAACTCCCAGACAAAATCTTAAAACAATTTTAAACAATTCTATTTATTTTGAGTGAGTGAGCGAATAAACGTTTGCTGTCACCGGCCTTTAACTAAAATCCAAAAATGACAAGCGATTCCCCGATTCAACTCCTGAATCAGGGTTTTTTCCGGTTTTGGAATCATAAAACCATTCGAGAGAGAATGTCGTTAATGGCGATTTATCAGTTGACTTTTTAATTGCCTTGAACGTTTGGCTTTATCGTCCAACCACTATCCTATTCTGGATACAATCATATCCTTCACATCCTTCAATTGGAATCTTGTTGAGTCTGATAATTAATCACTGATCATTCCTAGTCCAACGTCAAATCTCGGGTCTTCCGACTAGGACCTACAGGGTTGAAATATCCTAATTCAGATAATCATTTCGTTTGACTTAACACCACCATCATATTATACCCATACGCTTTTGTAACCCAACTCGTATTTATATACATTATTGAGATACACATATCAGTTATGGTTCACATTTTCGAAATCCGGTTCGGTGTTTATTTTCGGAAAAAACGCATACTCATCGTTTTGGAAAAATAGGTAATCATTTATTTATAAATTATTTTGTCTCAATCGTAATTAAGTTCGTATAATATAACTATATATATATAGTTATTCGACGTCTCCGATAATTATAGGTTACGTTCCCGTATTTTCGGAATTAATTTCCCGAAAATCGGGCAGCATCTCCTTTGTTTATCGGTCTACCTGTCGAATCAATCCGACGTCAATCAGAACAACAATCCAATCACAACAACAACATCCAACCACCATTCGCAATCCCAATTCACCGACACAATTCAGTTGTTAATTATTTTCATTCGTATTTTTATTCGTATTATTTTATTTTATTAGTATTTTTCATTTCGCAATTAATTTTTACCAAACTAATTTTATTTAATTAATAAATAGTAGGACTCAGATAAAAATCATCATCGCCCATCGTCGGCTCGACGAGGCTCATCGCCGACGGCGGTAAAAATTCGCGGGTACCTGTATAAATTGGGTTTCCAACGCGAATATTCACCGATTAAATATTATAATTCCATGCAATTTATTTATATCACGAAACAATTATCAACCAAACCCTGCAGAATTAATAAAATAATAATATCAGAAGTAAGCGAATCACAGTAACAGGCAACACAACTGAAACCAAATAGATACACGCGCCATACACGCGCGCCTAATTGGAAAACAGGGAAAAGGGGTCGCCTCGCCGGAGTTAGGCCGGCGGTAACCGGAAACTTAAAAGAAATAGCAACCGAACAGGGTTAATACCTCCACACAGACACACACGCACATTGGACACACGCACACCACAATAACACACACAAACGCGCACAAAATGCGCGTATATACAGACAGATGGCCGGAGAATCGAGCAGCATACCGGAACAAAGGCGGCGCCGGAATAATTCACCGGAAAACAGAGGAAAGGCAGGGGATAAGAAAGAGAATAAAAAAGAGTAAAGAAAGGAAGAGATTAAAAAAAAGAAAAGGAAGTACAGAGAGATTTGAGAGAGATTGAAGAGAAAGAGAGAGAGAGAGAGAGAGAGAGAGAGAGAGAGAGAGAGAGAGAGAGAGAGAGAGAGAGAGAGAGAGAGAGAGAGAGAGAGAGAGAGAGAATTGAGTCGAGAGAGATTGATGGAGGCGGTGGCAATTGTTATGGCAGGATAAAGAATGGAAAAAGAAAAAGAAATGAAGCCCTTATCTGATTTTTACTCCGTAATTACAGATTCAACGAATAATTTACGGGTAAGATAACCCGAAACTTTTATGAAAATAACTTTAGAATTTCCGGGGTAGTTACATACTACTCCCTCCGTCCCTTTCAATTGTTTAAATTTTTTAGAGAGTCTCCGACACGCATTTTAAGGTGCATATAAAGTATAGTTCTGTAATTTTTTTTTACAATTTTGTTTTTCTGAATAAAAATTAAAACACTCAACTTTTATTCAGAAAAAGAAAATTGTATAAAAAAGTTACAGAACTATACTTTATATGCACCGTAAAATGCGTGTCGGGCACTCTCTCAAAAATGTAAACAATCGAAAGGGACGGAGGGAGTAATAAATAAAATGTTCAAAAAAAAAGTTTATAAACCATTTTTGGGATCGCATACCAAACCCGTATTTTATGAGTTAACGAATACACGTGCGGTTAAATACAAGTCAGAAAATTTCTGAAACAATTTTAAAATTCTAGAAATATTTAAAAGTTAATAAAATAAAATTTTCATGATTTTTGAAGCATTCTAGAATTAGATATTGATTTTACAATTAAATGCAATCAGAAAATTATTCAGAGATAAATAATCAATAAAATATTGATTTCTAAATTTTATAAACTCCTAAAAATAAGAAATAAAATTATAGAGCAACAAAAATAATTTTAAAAATAATTTTAGCATTTATAAGAATAAGTATTCAGTAAAATTACTTAAAAATGAATTACATTCATGTTGCTCGATAATTAATTATAAAATTAATCTTCGCATCCAACAAACCACAAACAATTAGTAATACAGCAAAGCATAGCTGACAGAACCATTACATATTTTATTTATTAATAATTCGATAATTACATTTACAGATCGGATCCGAAAATAGGTACTTAGCCGTTATGTAACTAAAAAGACGATACAATTTTAATACCCGATTTGGATAATTATCAAAACAGACCTTCTTATAAAACACTTTATACAAAAATAAGGTAATAATGTCTCGCTTTTTGAGAATATGGATTCTTATCGATATATAAAATGATTTGCGTATTGAAAATTTCACACCGGGACTCGTACATGTCAAACCGTACCCCGGATCGAAAAAGTCAAAACATGAAAAGTGTTCAGAATTATCAGATTAGGTTAGGAAGGAGTTTTCGGAAGAGTTTCGGGTTGTAGAAACGTAAAAACGATCTGATTCTGAAGATTAATTTTATAATTATGTAAAATAATCTTTATTAATTCTATAAATCCTTATAAAATCATATGGTAATCCAGAAATTACTAGAAAATTACCAAAATTATCTATATTTAATTCTGGATAATTAAAAATTAAAATATCCACATTTTCATCAGAAATAAACATCCAATATTCATATCAATTATCAAATAATTCACTAAAATTCACATAAAAATCTTATAATAATTATTTACTGATAAAAATTACATAATATTTCCCAGACGTTACATGTACCGAACCACTTCTTTGAATTATGATAGCATGTTCGTATATCGATCTTTTTAATATTGTTGTCGCCCTGATATGTTGTTGTGAATGTTCTGATTTTAGATTGAGATTATGCAAATGTCATCCCTATAAACTATAAAACCACATATGCGTTGATAATGTATTCTCTCTTGATTAACCGTTATTCTTTGTACTCTTACACCTTCGATTTACCGACTCTTTACATAAACCCTTGCAATCATACCCATTTTTTGTCACTAGATATATCCCTTACATAACCCTTAAACTTGAAACCTCTATCTTGTGGAACAACGTTATGACTCTTTTTCAATATTTTCTTCCTTGGTTATCAACTCATTGCTTATTATCCTTGAAAACCCTAGTCACATCATTCTGATAAGAGTTTCTTAACTCGGAATCCTTGGTTGATGATTTAATTCCCTTTGTATAGATCTTTATAAAAACCACTTAGACTATCGCCCCACCATTAATACTAGACATTAAATGTTTAAAAAACACTTAGACTATCGCCCCACCATCGGAAGCTTAATTATCCCAGAATTGGGATCGATCCACCTGCGCTGATGATTTGTTGTTGCAGCTGCACATAACAGAGATAATATATTCTTTAAAAATAGAGTAGCAGAAAGGACAACAACAAAAAAATCAAAAAAGAATAATGGAATTTCTAAATGCAAAAAGCTTTGCCAATTTCAATCATATATATATATATATATATATATATATATATATTGTAAAAAATTTCTAAAGCATTTTACTTCATAAGAAATACATTGAGTGCTATAATGCATTTCTCTTATGTACAGAGAACCCTCCAAACCAGTCTATACTCTTTATTAATAAGCAAAACCATGTATAATTTGGTGCGAAAAGTACCAAAGTACCAAATTTTGGTACTTACCTGATATAAGTTGACTTCTATTCTCTATAAACTTTGTTTTTAACACAGGACTTCTCTTCTTTGTAAATTACTAACACGAATTGACTTATATTCTCTGTAAACTTTATTTATTTATAAATTATATTAAAATTTTATTAAGTTACATTAAATTAAGTAAAATAACATAAATTTACTTTTATTTTGAAAAACTACAAACCGCAAAGTAAACTATTAACACGAATTGACTTCTATTCACTGTGAACTTTATTTTCTAGAGTATTAGTTAGTGTCAAGTGTCAGTTTACTTTTAAATTGGATAATATTATTTAAAAAATAATTAAGTAATAGCAAATGACTTTAGTAACATTTATTAACTTTTAAACTGAAAATTATTGATTTAACGATCGTATTTGTTACTGTCCATCTCAACGTTTATTTACTTAAAATTAAAAAAGATATTTTAACAATAACAAATTTATGGGCTGTATTTAGATTATATTAAGTAATATTAAATTAATTTTAATAACATCTATTTACTTTTAATTTGTAAATTAATTCTTATCGATAATTAGGTAATATTAAATAAACTATATTGAAAAGGCTAATTATAAGATAATTATCAAATAATATTAATTAATATTAAATTATCTAAAGAACATATATTTGGTTCATAAAAAAGAGATACAATTCGTTTCACAAAAATAAAACTAATATGTTAGATTTCCATATCAAGTAAAACAATGAAAAAATAGAATTATAGTGGAAAATATCATAACTGATTCGATTCTTTTTAACCACATAACTATTTTTTGCAAGTACCAATTTAATATTTGATAATAATATATTAATTTTAATTCGTGTTTCGCACAGATTATGAATAATTCTCTACAAATATTAATTCGATATTTTTAATCTCGGTCCCGTGTTTTGGGTTATCAACTATCAACTATCTATACTAATAAGGAAACCATGTTTAGGTCCCAAATATTGGTACTCACTAAAAAATTATGCAACTATTTTTAAAATTTTATGTAATAAAATTTCATGCAAATGTTATTTCCTTTTTATGAAGAGGCGGAAGGGATCCAAACCTGAACAAAAGACTATGATGTACCACTGAGAATCTAAAAACTAAATTAATAACCAAATTTATATGTACACCGAGTACTCTAACTAAGTAATTTATATTTGGGAAGTATGTCAATTTTCACAAATTGAGCACATTCACATCTATTTTAGCTAAACAAATCTTGATGTACGGACATTCAACGAATCCATTCCTTCTCGCTAAATTGGTTGGATTTATGACATTCTTAAGACTTCCATTATAGAAAAGCACTAATAATCTAATCATGCCTAAGGAAAACATAGAAATTATGTCCATTATAACGAGGGTGAGTTCCTACCCGCTAACTAATGTGCATAACGTCAAACTTGTGCAAATTTACTGTATCAACCTTATTTTACTCTATGAAATTGATACACAATCGAGTTGTTAATATTAACATAGGAACAAATTTAATTGTAAATTTTGAATTTTGTTATTATAGTAAAAGTAGGAGAAAAGTAAAACTCACGCTTCATAGTTGTGAGTACTATAATGATCTTCAAAGGCAAGGCATAGAGTTGTCACCTTTTTAGCGCCAATGTTGTTATTCAGGAAAGAAATATGATTAGTTAGATGTATTCTTAATTAATATTAGCTTATGAAGTTGGTTAGTAATAGACACCTTCACATTTACACAAATTATTTTATGAAAAGTATTTTTAATGATAAAAAAACCTATCTAAATATCTACTCAACCATATTTAAATTTTTTAGGTGCATTATGTTAAATAAAAATTATGTTACATATTATCACTAGAATAAATAAATAGGGGATGACCTCATGCTTGAACCCTTCAACCTGTGGACAGCATCATTGAGTTCCCGATTGACATTTTTCTGCTCACTGTTAAATTAAATAAACTATTTTTAAACCTAAAATAAATAAATTAAAAAAAATAGACATAAACAAATAACAGAAAGAAACTGACATTGCAATTTCCAGCTTGTGTGACACACTCTCCCAAACATTATCAAAACCATTCTCAAGAACTGAAAGAAATTGTGGATCATCACTCAGCTTTTGCATGTCAATAAATTGGCGATCCACGGTTTTCTGTAAACAAATCAAGAAACAACAATCCACCATAATAAATCCAAAATGGTATAAAAATCAAGTAAAATTCCCGGAAGCTAGCATCAAAGATTAGTCAGATAAGCATTTTTAGGGTGAAATTAAATATCTATAAAAAGAAATTTTTCAAAAATGAGAAAACTATAAAACCAACTGACCTCGCGATACAGAGATTTTACAAACTGAACATATTGTCGCTGGAGTTGTTTAAGGGAGTCCATTATCACCTGACTTTTAACTAGTTCAAAGGCTTCGATTTCTAAGCTCTTGCTACTTAATAATTAGTTGCTTCTATTGGGAAATGACTCACAGCTATGTTACTAATTATATTTTTAACATCTTATGTTACTCATAATAAATGCTTCAGTTTTAGCATGTAGAATTTTCTAAATATAGTACTCCTCAAATAAGTAGTCAGTAACATAGAAAATATTTTGTTATAATTTAATCAAAATTTAAGACAAAGTCAATTTCAAATTATTAATATTTGATAGCTGGCACCATAACTAGTCTTATATAAAATCACCACAAATCAACATTCTAAATCACCTATAACATGGTCACGTAAATATGCTATATAAAATCATTATAAACTTTCCAATCAGATTCTCTAGAGCAAGTACAATGCATACCTATATTTATTCTTATAACTATAATGTAATACTAAAATCATAAAATTCAACTTCAATATATAGCTAAATGCATAAATAGATATTTGGTCTTATATTTAAGACCAAGAATGTTTGTAGTCATCCTTGTCATATCATAAAATAATTAATAATGAAATACAAGGAGGTTCACTTTAAATTAAAATGAATGAGTTAGGATAAAATTTTAGGTAATTATGGAATTATTTGGTTGTAAGATACAACTAGCATCAGAATTGAAGTGCTATTTTAACACGAAAAAGTTTAAGTGTTATTTTAGCACCATAAACCACTTTTTGATCCATATTATAATTATGGCTATATGCATTTTTGATCTAGTATTGAATTTGCTCTGACCCACAAAGTAAATTACCACAAAGTAGTTTTAATTTATTTCTTTATGTTCTCAATTCCATCTTAAGATATTGTTAGAAATATAGGCTAGAAAAACTTAGCTTGTACGGATATAAAAAATGAACTTCAACCTTTTTTAAAACTCTAGGAGGAAGTAGTTTAGGTGAACTTCAGCCTTTAGAGAAAGTTGGTAAATGGTAACCGTATTCTTCAGCTTTCCCTTAAACTAAAGACAGAAGACCAAGCAATTGTCCGTCAATTTGTTTTTAAGATGCTATGGACTAATAACAAATGCATGCCGGAGTTTCAAAATTTTATCAGCCTTTTGTAACCATTGGGCTAGTTACGTGTTCATTGACTTAGTTTGTGATCATCGAAATCTAAAGCTTCTAAAATGACACTTATTTCAGATAAATACAGTCATGAGTCTAACTCGCATCGAGATTAAGTACTGATAATGAGTTCCGGGGAAATAAAATAAACAACTTGCAGCATTAGATATTAAATGTACGTGCATCATGTAAACGTATGTTACAGACCTACAAATGACAACATTATCATCAAGTATTGAACTATTTACATGAACAAAGTCATTGAATGCCTGATTGTGTCTATAATTAACTAAAGTGGTTCGATCTATTAGGGTAATATATAAATATTAAAGATAACATCATCTACTCAACCAAAAATAGATATATACTTCTTTTGATATCTACCTGGATATTTACTCTATGGACTTTTGGCATGGGCTATAAAATATGTTTTTGATAGCTAGCCAGAAAAAATATGATGTTCAAACAAGCCATTCATGCAGAGGCATCTGCAGAGGCCTCTGTTTAGGCCTGTTAACAACATTTGAGTTCCGAAATGCGGTAAGATGATGATTCTCAGCATCAAAAAGTTCTTCAGAGTACCTCTTCCAATATGATGACTTTCTACATCTTTTCACCATCTCCAAGCTCATATGGTCGCCTTTCAAAATCTGTAATATCTGCAAGGGAAATGAGTATGTCATCCCTAGTCCTACAGTTACTAGATTCTACATAAAATGAAAAGACTGAATATTGTTTTCATACATCTCCTTGAGATCACTATCTAGTACTAAATTTTTATCCAACGAAGTTTACTGCAGTTTTGATCTTACTTTGTTGGAATTTACTAATGATTTATTTGAGTTAAGGATCAGTATGTGCCTGACTCATTCGAGGACGCCTGATAGATGACTGCTGCACACACAGAAAGGCAGATAAAACTACGAGGTTCATCTGTAGGGAGTTGTAGTCGTCAAAAAGTAAAGGATCAACAAGCTCTCTTATGTCATTCTTCTTGAGCAAAGGCTTTGCCTGTAATGAACACATTAAGTCTTAATGGCCGTATAATTAATAATTATCTATAGATATTCATTACAAGACTTTGTTGTGAGTAATCCAAAGCTCGACGTCCACTAGCAGTACACCAAATGTGAAAACATCAGTTTTCTCGTCTACTATGCCATACATCAAGAACTCAGGGGCAGTATAGCTTCGAAATTATGAATTCATAATTATATGAATAAGTAATAAAACCTACATCCACTGATATACCACTCAGAAAGAATGAGCAGGCTCTGAAGAGAAGACAGATAAACGAACCTGTTGAGTAACCCTCTGAATGAATGAGCAGGCTGTATAAAAGTAGACAGATAGACGAACATGTTGAGTAACCAACGAACCTCGTTGAGTAACCAGCTCATCTAAAATGAAGCCCATTTATGGGTCGAAGAGTGGAACACCGACGCCCATCTTTAGGGCATTATTTTATATTATTTTAACACTCCCCCTCACTCGAAAGCCCATTTATTGGTCGAAGAGCAGATCACGGGCGCACATCTTTGGAGATGAATATAATAACGGATTCGAACTTGTAACAACCAAGTGTTGCCCATTGGTTCTATACCTGATTCTTAACCAGAAAGTTTCTCAGGCCCTTTGTTAATTGGGGCTAAAACTCAGGAAACGAAAAATGCCAAATTTGCCTTTCGTGTCTCTCATAAATTGTAAGAAATATTGGGGTGGCCGGTTCGGGGATCGAACCTGAGTCCTCTGTCAGCCTGAGCTCTGATACCATGTGAAGGAACCGGTTACTCTAAAATATAAAGGTGGTAAAGAATTGCCCTTTCCAGGATCTTATATTATTCTAACAGAACCGAAGTGTGCCCTCAAATATTGTCACTGTGTGATGAGTCCAGTGCTCTGGGAGCCATGGCAAGCCCAAAATCACAAATCTGTATTAAAATAGTGAAACTATATTGGAAAATCTGATCAAACCCAAGTAAAAAAGCTGAATTCGTATTATACAAAAAGCAAACAAAAAAAACATTTCAGAATATGCCGTTTTACCACATATGTATTGATAAAAACTGAACTAGAAAGGCCACCGAGATTAAATGTGAAGGTACCTGAGGCTCAAAGTCCTTTGTAAGCAATATATTTGCAGCCTTGATATCTTTGTGGATGATTCTTCTTTGACCACCTTCGTGAAGATAAAAAAGACCTTCAGCTGTTCCCCTGACAACCTTATACCTAATACCCCATTCTAATATTCTATTTTAAGCTGTAAACTATTCCTGATGTTAAATGTCAACAGACAAAACCACATTTGCACTTTGCAAAGTTCAATTGAAACGTGAACTCTAAAAGACCAAAGATAAGTTTCTACCAATCCAGCATCAGGAGATAGCTCCAAAACAAGGTGCACGACTCAGTCGACCCTATAACCAATCAACTTGGCAGCGTGGGGATGGTTGACATGGCCCTGCTAGGAAGTCTCCTATCCAATCCTGAGGAGACCCTTTAGTCAGTTTCTTATTGCAACAAACTGGCCATCTCGCAAACATCCTTTATAAACTTCAGCCTGACCTCCCTTTCCAGTCAGGTTTTCTATAGCCCAAAAATCAGGTTAAGTTAAAAAATTTCAGCATATCATGCACTGTCACTATCTCAACTGACAAGAAAATTTTGACTCTGGGGGAAAATTGTTGGTAGCAGATTGAAGTTGCGAGAGGGTAATATTCTTCCAATGAGGCTTAAAAATAGTTCAAATCTGATTCAGTGGGGGGACTTGCTAGCATGTGTTTTTCATGCTACTGCTAAATCTTCTAGAAAGATTAAGAGGATGCAGGGGGCCTATGTGTCTCTTTGACTTAGTTTTGATTAATTGCACAATACCGGCCCATCGAGAAGGGGTTTTTGAGAAGTATTGATATCAAATCTGAAGTGCTCTCTTTCGTAGAGACACTGTCGGAATCTGAGAGTCCCTCAAGTACCCTGTTGGTGAGTATACATCTTCTTTTCTTTATCCATACCTCAAAACTAAATTAACAACAATTAATAGTGACATTTTCGAGGATAACAATTATGAGAACTGTCAAATGCACTAAACAAAAGTTAAAATTCAGCTTAAAGAGTAAAAGTAACAGCATACACAACCAGGTGCAAGTGCAACACAGCTTCCACTTCTAACATAACAATTGATACCTTAAATATTAACCTTAACATAAGAATGACTA
>NW_027420063.1:0-21474 GCF_009905375.1 Apium graveolens
AAATAAGTTTGATTATCGACACCTTATTCTTTAATACAATAAAGAATATTAAAGTAATAAGCGGAGTCATAATACCTCGAATGAATACTATAAATAATATTCATAAAATAAAGGAGTCATACATCCTCAAATGAATATCCAAGTAATATTCAATAATAATATAAACTGAGTCATAAGCCCTCGAATGAATATTCAAATAATATTCAAATAATAAATAAAGGTATCGAATAAACCTTATTCGATCCATAGTTTTAAAAACTATATCCATATATATAAATATATATATATAATATACTCGGGAACATCGACTCCCGGTTTAGAAATATGTTCACCTTTTATCCCCTATACTAAGGGTATACGCAACTACTTGCTTATTTCTAGCATAGGTATTATGCAACTATAAGCATTGAAATCAACAGATAGATAACCAGATTACGAAACAGACATGCATATATACCATATCAGCATGCTCCAATATATCGCAAAATTTGCTAATAACAATCATGCACTATCACAAGATAATGCATATACATATATTTACATCACAACAACAGTATATCGGGTAGAAAACTTGCCTGAGCGACTGGGGGTACGAATGGCTCGGGACGAGTCTGGTAACCTATAAACAACAATAAGTTGGAATTAAACCAAAGTCACTTGTAAATCTATACTCTTAACCAACTAGACTCTAAACGCCTGTTTTTGCGCTTACTGATTCTCTTAAGTCACTCGAGTACCCTCGGCTCACCATTTTTAATAATTTAACCTTTACGAGTTTAAAGCGATTCCTTCGCGAGTGGTCTTACCAACTGCCTAAAACACTTTACCAATAAATAGTTTCATACATTAATTAACCCTTTTTGGTCTTTAACCTATGTTTCAAAGTAAGGCGAGGGGAAAAGTTTCCGTTCGCGAAACGCCGTTACTTGAAACGGTCGTTTCTCCTAAACGTGCATCGGAATCGACGAACTACATATCAAAACGAAGCTCGTAACATGAGTTATCTAAACATGCAGTGGTCATAAAATAGCAGGGGGTTCTCGGGTCCTAAATGTTATGACAAAAGCGTCTAAGTAAATCGGACATTACGACGGGCTATGTTTTACGCGATTTCCCAATTTTTAAACCAATTCAATACCAACCACAAATCAACCCCAATTCAATCATACAACCATATCCTCCAAACCACATCATAACATCCCAACAAATCCACATTAACCATTATACTTATTCCACATGAACTAAAGCTTACTTAGGGTTCTTTAACTAATTACCAAGATTTACAACTCCAACAATGCAACAAAACCAACTAATCTCTACAACTCAACCAAACTTCAACCAATCAAGCATCATGCTTCACATATGCTATACCAAACACATTCAATCCTAATTACTCAAAACTAAAGCTAGGGTTTGTAGTTTATACCTTCCTTGGAGAGTGGGAATCAAGAGGATGGCTTGGAATCACCTTTAAAGCCCTTATCCCAAGCTTAATCTAAACAAAACTTCAAGAACACAAATTTTAGTTCTTGAAAACACTATTCCCCATCTTCTTTCATGATTTATAGAAAAAGATTGGCTTGGAATTAGAAGCTTAAACTTATAGGAAGTATGTAACTATCCATGGGGAAGCTTAGATAATTACCTTGCTAAATAGTAAGTGGTGGAGCTTGGATCTTCAAATTTTAAGAAATGCACCCGAGAGCTTGAAGAAGAAGAAGAGAGATTTTTGTGTTTTGGCTTGATTTGCTTTTGGTTGGTTGATTTTTGTTGTTTGCTTTAGTGAATTACCTAGTTGCCCTTGGTTTTGTGTGGTTAAAAAGTCACCACATCTCCTTCCTTCCCATGTCATGCTTGTGTCATCCTCATGATGTCATCCTCCCTTCCTTGTCCTCTTTCTATTGGTTGGATGACATCAATCCCACTAATCCCTTTGATTAACTTCCTAATCGTTTGCCTAATGACCGCTGATCTGTTATACGGTTCGCTTAACTTTCGTTCTCGTTTATAGTGTGAAGGATCATACCCGGGGTCTTATTACTTAGGTTCCCTTAACCTTTCTCAATACATTATATTCCTTTTTATGATCCTCTATTATAATCCTTTAATTTAAATCTTTTATCCTGTTACCCTTATACTTAATTCTCTCCGTATCTTGTGGATTTCCGGGAAAAACCAAAGTGTTCGGAATACGGATTCTGACGATCTTTACATACACTTATTACTACTTCATAGAGTTACTAATAATATCCCATAAGATCAATAACAGAACCCCTACATAGGTGGCATGAAAAGTTGTTCTCGTTCAGCAAAAACACTATTCATAAGGGTTTCAAACTTTCTCAAAAATTGGGGTTATTACACTGATGCTTCTGAGAGTCTTGAGTTGTGGTAGGATCTTCAGCTTGCTCCCCGAATAGGTGCAGTTTCCCTTGGAAGTAGTTACCACAGTTACAATGACATCAGGATTTAAGCCATCAGAATTTACAGAATCAGAATTTAAATCTTCATTTTCAAGTCTCATCTGATCATGATCATTGAAATCTTCAAGTCCAGTAATCTTTTTATCATCAAAAGATACATTGATAGATTCCATGACAACCCTTGTTCTTAAATTCTAGACTCTGAAGGCTTTTGTGGAAAGTGGATATCCAACAAAAATTCCTTCATCAGCTTTTAGATCAAAATTTTGACAGCTGTTCAGGATGAGTCTTAAAAACAAAACACTTGCATCCAAACACATGAAAGTATTTCAGATTTGGCTTCTTTTTCTTCACCATCTCATATGGTGTTTTTCCATGCTTGTTTATGAGTGTAGCATTCTGTGTAAAATAAGTAGTCTGCACAGCTTTAGACCAAAGTAGGTTGGTAGCTTTGCTTCATCAAGCATAATTCATGCAGCTTCAATGAGAGTCCTGTTCTTTCTTTCTACAACTTCATTTTGCTGTGGAGTTCCAGGTGCTGAAAATTCCTGCTTAATTCCATTCTCTTTGTACAACTCTTCCATGATTGAATTCTTGAACTCAGTGCCATTATCACTTCTTATTATTTTAACAGAATCTTTGACCAACTTATCCAACTGTTTGACATGATTAGTTAGAGTAGATGCAGTTTCATTCTTCTTGTACATGAAATACACCCAAGTGTATCTTGTGAACTCATCCACTATAACCATAACATATTTCTTCTTTGCAATTGACATGATATTTACTGGACCAAATAGATCAACATGCAGTAAGTGATAAGGCTCAAGAATTGAGGATTCAGTTTTGCTCTTGAATGAAGATTTTCTTTGTTTTGCCTTTTGACATGAATCACAAAGGCCATTAGGAGAAAATACTGATTTTGGCTGTCCTCTCACAAGATCTTTCTTTACTAGCTCATTTATGTTATTGAAATTTAAATGAGAGAGTCTCTTATGCCAATTCCAGCTTTCTTCAATTGATGTCCTACTCAACAGACATATTGCAGAACCATTAGAGTTTGTTTGAAAGTCAGGCTTCATAAATGTTACCATGCCTATAACCTTTCAGAACTAATTTGCCTGTAGAATTACTTACAACTTCACAGTGTTCTTCAAAGAAATCCACATGATAACCTATGTCACAGATTTGACTCACACTTAGCAGATTGTGTTTAAGTCCTGAGACAAGAGCTACTGATTCTATGATGACTTTCCCAAGATTGATATTACCATATCCCAGAGTTTTTCCCATGTTGCCATCTCCATAAGAAACTCCTGGGCCAGCTTTCTCCACAAAGTCTGATAGCAGGGCTTTATTTCCAGTCAAATGTCCTGAACATCCACTGTCCAGAACTAGGATGTTTTTCCTGTTGCCCTGCAATCACAAAGACCACTATTGGTTAGTTTAAGGACCCAAACTTGCTTGGATCCTTTGGCCTTATTAAGTTTGTTAGCATTTGCAGCGACTTTAGTTTCGAAGTTTATGCTAACATTCTATTTATCAGAATTTATATCAGACTTTGCATTAGACTTTACACTAGAAGGAATTAAACTAACTTTCTTCAAAGAAGGTTTTATTTGATAATAATCATAGTACAAACTATGTTATTCCTTACAAGTATAAATGGAATGCCATAAACTACCACAATGAAAACAAGGATTTTATGGTTTAAACCTAACAGACTAACTCTTAACTCCTGATCTAGGAGGTAAAGAGTTTATATCTTTATTTTTCTTGTAAAGGAAGCAAGATGGTTAGAGTTTCCATAGTTATAAAATTTTTTTCTAGGAGCATTAAGAACATGCATATAATTATTGCTTTTATTCACACCTTCCTTTCCATTCCTATTTTTCCTAGCTTCCTTTACCTTGTTCACATTTCTAATCTCTTTCAGCTTATGCTTAAGCTGCTTCTTTGTCATTAAGCCTATGTTTACTTCAGCTGGTTTATCCCGTTTTAATTTGTCATAAGTTGTCTTTTCTTTAACTTCTGTCCTAGATTCTTTCATCTTTTCAGAATCAGACTTTATAGTTTTTGCTACAAACTTAACTGGATTTATCTTTGGCTTAGCAGTCTGTTTAACAACAGTTGGCTCAATTTGCACAGTTCCTTTCTCACTTTTATCATCTCCATAACTTAAGCCCTCTTTCCAGTTTCCACTACTTAGTAAATCCTGAGTTGTTCTGCCAGAGTTAGTCCAAGTTCTGATAATCTCTCTTTCCTTTTCTAAATCAGTTTTTAGAGATTCATTCAATTTTAGTACTTCATCTCTAACATACAAAGCATCATCTCTTTCTTTCTTAGTTTGATGAAGAAAAAACTAACTCCTTTTCTAAATTGTCATTTCTGTTTTTAAAAGCAAGATTTTCATATGTTAATCTTTCACATGTTAAAGTATGATCTCTATAACTAATGACCATGGTTTTAAGATATAATCTCAACTCAGTAATATCATCAGTATGAAAAGCATAAGTTGTTTGAGGTACCTTCAATTCAACAATTTCAGGACTGCTATCAGCATTTTCCATCAAGGCATAGTTCACCTCATGTTCAGAATCTGAAGTGTCTGTCCAGCTTTTCTTCTTTGTGACAAGTGCCTTGCCTTTGTCACTTTTTCCTTTCTTGCAGTCAGGAGATATGTGACCTTTTCACCACAATTACAACATTTGACATTTGAGTTGTCTCCTCTGTCAGACTTTCTTACTTTGCCTTCAGACTTTCTGAATCATTTCTTATCAGAACTTCCACCTTTCCAAGAAAACTTCTTGCCCTTTCTGGATTTCCTGTAGGCTATCTTTGTGATACCCTTCACCATTAGAGCACACAGTTGCATCATCTCTGTATCAACATCAACTTCAGATAAACTTTCAATTTCTGAATCATCATCATCAGAACTTGATGACTCTGAATCAGACTTTATGATGAGAGCCTTTCCTTTGCCCCTCTTTGAGGCAACCACTTTAGGAGATTCCTCCTAAGCTTTAAGAGGAGCTGTCCTTGACTTTCTTCCATGTCTTTTGCTCCTTTGATCCATCTCAAGTTCATAAGTCTTAAGCATACCATAAATTTCATCAAGAGTAATTTCAATAAGGTCATAGTTGTCTCTTATGGTAGTAGACTTCAAATCCCAATTTTCAGGAAGAGCTAAAAGGAATTTTAGATTTGAATCCTCAAGATCATATTCGTTGTCCACCAGTGACAGATCATTCAAAAGTTTGACAAACCTGTCATATAAGTCAGTTAATGACTCATCAGCTTTTGAGTTAAAGTGCTCATACTCTTGAGTGAGTATAGTCCTCTTGTTCTTTTTGATTGCATCAGTTCCCTGGCATCTTGTGTCCAAAGCATCCCATATCTCCTTTTCAGTCTTGCATCCAATTACCCTGTTTGACATGACATTATCAATGGCACTATGCAGCAAATGCCTTACCCTTGCATCCTTGGCAATAGATGAGATGTCTTCAGCTGTGTAATCACCTTTCTACTTTGGTATGGACTTTGTTGGTTGATCAGCAATTGTAACAGAGAGCTTGGTAGGCTTATATGGTCCTTCATTAATTCTGTCAAGGTATTCTGGATCTGTAGCTTCCAGAAACATATCCATCTTCACTTTCCATATGGGATACTCAGAAGGTCTCAGTATGGGAACCCTAATATTCTCATATCGACTGTGGGTTTGAGTGTTTTGAGTATCTTGAGTTTTGGTGGGCTTAGTTGGGGTTTGTGTTTCTTCAGACATGATTGTTTGGATCTTTACTGTATGTGTGTTAACAGAAATGCTTTGATACCACTTGATAGGTCACACAACACTGTAGAAGGGGTTGAATATAGTGTTTATATAATCAAAGAGTTAGTATATTCAATAAACTCTGTTACAATATGAACTGTTGTGCTCTCTTAGTGATGAACAAATATCACTAAGAGCTGCTAGGTTACAATGTATAATCTTCTTGATAATGATAACACATATAGTATAAACCCTAAGCTGTGTTTATATAGTACACAGTTACAAGATATATTCTAATTGATATGGAATATAATTATGTCTCCTAAAATATATTAATCAGATATCTTGTACAAGTCTTCTAGTCTTCTAACTCTTTCCATGCATATCTTCTATTATTTTAGTCTAGATCTTCTCCTGTAAATCAGCCGCATTCCTTATCTGAAAGTCTTCCCGCACTTAAGTACTGATATGTATCTTCTGACACCTTAAGTTCTGATATTAAGTTCTGACTTCAGTAAGTTCTGATTTCAGTAAGTCCTGATATGTCCTGTTGTTAAGTTCTGAAAACTAAACATAAATCATATTAGACATGACATCTTAAATATATCTAACAGTATCATTGATAAGGAATTCTAAATGAAGGTGTGCAATTGGTGGGGTTTTACCTCAAAGTTTATGAGGCAAATTCATTTTAATACTTGGAAATGGCTGGAGTGATGCAAAGATAATTCAGTTAAAGTCTGTTGTGGAATAGCTTTGGCAGCTACATTATGGTCGATTTAGTTAAGGAGAAATGAAGCTTTATTTTAGCATAAATTTTATAATAGTCATGTGACTTTTGTGACGGCCTCAACCCCGGGGTCTGTAGTTGGCGTCACCCATAATATCAATAATAAATATAAAATAATCCATTTCAATGGTATAATACGAATACAACCCCTCTATCAAGATCTTTTCCAGGTTTAAGTATGATTTAGGGTACACAACTATCACAATCCAATTTACCTTATACAATCCCGACGACTAACTTAATACATCAACTCAACTACCTCAGAGGAGCCTGACACGGAAGGAATTGGAACTCTGCCCTGACTACCATGAAAGAATCTCCTTGGCATCTGCAATACATGTATAAAACATTCTGTAAGGGTGAGCAATCAATTGCTCAGCAGTACTATATGAATAACAAGTAAAACTATTTATGATAAAACAGTGATAGGAACAGAGATTATAGCTCGTTTGCAAAATATGGTAAACATTCATAAACTGGATATTCAAAACTAGCATGCTCTGAAAAACAACAATATCAGTCGTGTGCTGTGTATAAATACCGGAGTTAAATCTTAGCATGTTATTTCATTCTCAAATCACCTGTCTCAAACAAGTTGATTTGTTACACAATTTCAAAACTGATTCAATCAAATCTATTGGACGTTCAACGGGTGAAGATAGCTGATCCGTTTACCCTCACCGGACAACGACTAACGGCCATCCAGAATAAAGAATGTGTTCCGGAACTTGGGAAAAGACTAGCTAGGTCTTTCCCCCATGTTGGACTAATCGGTTAAATAGGGCGCCCAAGCGAATTATCCACTTACGCCTACTCAATTCCAATAGATCAACTGAATTCCCTTTTTTTTTGCCTCTTTCCAAAATTCCACGACATAGGTGGATCAGAACTTCCATGACACGGGTGGATCAGAACATTTTCTTTATCCAGTTTTTCAAATCACTATCACCTATCTCTTTTTAAAACCATCCTGTCACAGCACACTATTCAAAACTTCTTTTCATTTTAATCACATTTAGAGATAGGTGCTTTCAGAAGTTACTTTTCCCCAAAACAGGTTTTGGAAACAATTATTTATAACTACAAGGGATACATAACTTAAAACGTTTATGTTCCATTGCGAGATTAAAACATTAGCTATTCACATATACTGAACCATAAAAGAATGGTCAGGGGTACTTGCCTTGCAGAGCTTTACAACTAATACCGATTGACCTTGGACTGACTTGGACGCTCGGCTTTATCGCCTTACTAGTAGCCTATCCTGGATCCGACTTTGACACTCAGGTCCTTCTCTTGGAATCTGCTGAGCTCGTCGACTGATCACTAGGTTATCTTTAGTCCAACACCACTTCTCGAGTCATTCGACTAACACCTACAGGGTCGAACTATTCTATGTTAGACTTCTAGGTATGCTTGACATATCCTCGCTAACAACCTACCCATTTAATATCAAATCCCGACTCGTAATTATACATATTATAATAACACACGCAACAATTAGGGTTCACTTTCTTGAAATCAGTTCGGTGTTCATTTTTAGAAAATATGTATACTCGTCATTTTATGAAATTAGGGTTATTGGGTTTTGGCAAAATATTTCATCACATCGTACAATCAAGTTTCGTATAGAATACATATGTATTTATATAGTCGCTCGACGTCCCGATAATCACCGGATACGCTCCCGTATTTCCGTAGTTCGATTTTTCGGAAATCGGGCAACGTCTCCTTTGTTTATTGGACTACCCGTTGAAACATGAATCGACGTCAATACACAACAACAACCACAAAAATCCATAATCACCATCCAACCGACATCACAACCAAACAATCAATTCAATTATAAATCTCGATCCTCGATACAATCTTTACATTTTAATTAAATACTTTCATTCTGGAAATAATTTTACGACCTAAATTATTTATTTTAAAATATTAGGACTCAGAATAAATCACCACATACCACCGTCGGCTCGCCGAGGCTCATCGCCGACAGTGGTAAAATTCGTCGGTGCCCAAATATTCCGGGTTTCCATACGAACTTCACCGATTAATTCTCAAATACTTAAAATAAATATTTGACTAATCATCAAAATTCATTTGATTAAATAATGCAATAATTATCAAGTAAATTTCGTCAATAATTTGCAATCACAATTCAGACAACTGAAAAAGGGTATTCGAATTAATCGAATATACCCGAACCAAATTACAGCAATTAAAATCAAGGCAACAGAGGCAATTTGACCAACACATGCAAGCCGGCCACCATGCCGCAAAACACACGGCGGTGGCCGAAAATAAAAAGGACAGAGGTAGCAACAAGGCATAGCAACATACACACACACTTAACTGCTACACACACACACAATAATACATGACATACAGACACATGAATTAGACACACACACGAGATCAATCCGAAGAAGAAAATAGGGGAGCAAGGGTGGCGGGGTCGCAGGGAAAAAGAAATTGGAGCAGCGGCGGCTTACCAGCGAAGGCCGAGAAGAATGAAACAAAAAATTGAAATATAAGGAAGAGTGGAGAGTAATTGATCGAGTGAGAGAGAGACTGGAGGGTGAGAGATGAACTGTGAGGGATTAGATTATAGGAAAGAAAAAAATTTTAAAAAATTATACTTAGAAATGCCGCCACTTGTCCACAAAGAAGACACGTATCAACTTATATTGCCATTGCGAAACACCTGTCCTGGTTTCATTTCCCAGTTTCCGATTCGTTTTCCTTTAATTTAACGAATCAGCAGAGCTTGAGAATATATTAAAATATTACAAATTACACACCAAAATTTCCAGAATATTAAAAAGTTAATAAAATAAAATTTTCAGAATTTATTATGTATTCCTTAAACGCACCGCACACCCGCATTTGACGAATTAACGAACCGAGCTGCACTTAAAATAAATTTATAAAATCACGAAAATAGTTTTAAAATATTATAAATATCCCGAAGTAAATAAAAACGTAATTTTCATAATTTTAAAGCAAAACACAATTTATACATGCTTTTAACGAATAAACGAAACAACGTGCAGATGAAATAAATTCCAAAAATTCCCAAAATAATTTTAAAATTCTCAGAATATTTCAAACTTAAGTAAATATATGTTTCATAATTTTTGAATAATCTTGGAATTAAATACGGATTTTTCAAATAAATGCAATCAGAAAATCTTACAGGGCTAAATAACTGATGAAATATTGATTTCTAAAATTTATAAAATCTCAAAAATAATTATTGTAATTATAATGTTAGGTCACACAACACTGTATAAGAGGGTTGAATACAGTGTTTATACAATCAAATCGATTTAACACAAGTATGTAACAAAGATCAAGTATACTGAATAAACTCTGTTACAATAAGAACCGTTGTTCTCTCTCAGTGATGAACAAATATCACTAAGAGCTGCTAGGTTACAATGTATAATCTTCTCGATAATCATAACACATATAGTGTAAACCCTAAGTTTGTGTTTTTATAGTACACAGTTACAAGATAACTTCTAATTGATATGGAATATAATTTTATCTCCTAAAATATATCAATCAAATATCTTCTACAAGTCTTCCAGTCTTCTAACTCTTTCCATGCATATCTTCTTTTGTTTTAGTCTCGATCTTCTACTGTAAATCAGCTTCCTTCTTTGTATGAAAGTCTTCCCGCACTGAAGTTCTGAGATGACCTTAAGTTCTGACTTCCAGTAAGTCCTGAATTTAGTAAGTCCTAATTTGTCCTATTGTTAAGTTCTGAAAACTAAACACAAATCATATTAGACATGACATGTCAAATATATCTAACAATCTCCCCCAACTTGTAAACTATGCAAAATATACAAGTTAATAGATTTGATGATGTCAAAAACATTTTAAGTACAAATGCAATAAGAGTTTAACTAGATAACTAACTACAACTTACAGTCCTTGTAGCTTTTACCAATCTCACTGAGTCAATCTGAATCCATAATGATTTTTGACAAAGCTTGATATCAGCTTTTCTTCTTTACTCCTCAGGACTTGAGACATTGTAGCTTTAACTTGCTTCATCTCTTCATCTTGACTCCCAATATGGTAGATTGCAGTCCTTAAAGCATAGATATGGTTTCTTTCTAAACCATCATTCAGTCTTATTACCGTAGGATGAGAAGAATCTTCATTGTAGCATAAACATTTCTCATTCACTAACACTTCAAGCTTAGCAGAATATTTCTTCATTGGAGTTTTACTTCCATCATCTTCAACAATACTAGGAATGAATTCTGTAACTCTTGAACCATAAATTCTTACTTTATCTCTAATGGTCTTCAATAAGAAATTTGACCATCTCCAGGTAATATCAGACTTTACCTCTAAAAGGTAATGAAAAAATTGAAGTTCTTTCAGTGATTTATTTAGCACATCTGATTCTGACATCTGATATGTCCTTCCATCTTCAAGAAATAGAATCAGATTTTCCTTGACATTGTGCTTGTCATGAGCATCCAGTACCACTTGAACAGAGATAACCTTATCAAGGTGTTTCTGTGTAACATCTTCAAGAGGTCTGTGAGTCAATAGAAATGGATCTGCAGTAGCAACTTCAACTCCTGTCTTGATCTTAGCTTCATCAGAACCTAGTCCATCCCTGTCTCTTGGTTCTCTAGTATTTAACCCAATAGTCATGAAAGTAGACAACAATTGGCTTTTCTTTGGATCTGATGGTTTGACATTTTTCCATAGAAGTTTCTTTTTATCAGCTACTTCCATCTTGTCTAAATCAACTTGAGCACTGCCAGAGGTTGATGTTTTGATGACTTTATCAGAACTTGATGTTTCTGTTGTAGCTTGCAGTTCTTCACTCTAAACAACTTGAGCTATGTCAGAGGTTGTCTTTGATTCTTCAAAAATCTTCCTTGTAATATCTGGGATATATCGTGTAATTATTTTTGTTAATAAATAATTATTATATGTGTTCAATATCTATTCTATGAATTAATTGTTAAGTGTTATCTGTGTTTGGATATTTAAAAATAATATTAATTGAGTATTTTAATTTTTATATGTCCAAAATAAAATATAGATAATTGTCATATCTTCCTAATTATTTTTATGTTGATTTATGAATTTATAGGAATCATAGGGATTCTATAAAATCTTTTTCCGGATATTTAAAATCTATTTTATAAAAACGGGAACCAACCGACGTCATCCGTAGTTACGTTTTTAGAACCCGAAACTCTTCCGAGAACTCCTTCTCAACATAATTGCAATATTTCGAGCATCTTCCGTGTTTTGACTCTTTCGATCCGGCGTACGATTTATCCTGTGCGGGTCCCGGTGCAACATTTTCGATACAATATTCGTTTCGGTAAATAAATAAACTCGTATTTTCGATAAACGAGAGCTTTTTATTAAACTATCACAATTATCACCTCGTAAACGTGTAACCAGGCGCTGAGACCAAGACCGCAGTACAAATTGTACTGGTTTGGATAATTATCTCGAAAACCGGTACCGTTTGGATCAGTTTTTATAAATAAACGTACCGTTTTATATCCAGAATGATCCAACGGGATACTAATATCCCATAATTATAAATAGCCTCTACCGTATTTTATTTTGTACCAGAAATCATTTGCAAACAGTATTTACAGAGTTTTTACAGAGAAAATACTATAATTATATTTGTTCTTCGTAATCAAACAAAAATTTGAAGGCGTTATCGATATCCGATTTTGGTGTACATACATTCAAAATGAAGCTACTGAAATCTAGAATCCAAATCTTCCATCAATTTCAACCCCGAAACATCAGGTGATTTTTTATTTAATTAATTATATTCGAATTTATTGGTATTTAAATTATGAATTTTTGTTCGAGAGATTGTTTGTATGATTTGATGATTGTATGTTGTAGAGATTGTTTTCCTGATCATTTTGGTATATTATACTCTTGATTTGGAGTTCAATAACATGTTTAATTTTGGGTTTGATTCTCGGAATTTAGAAATTAGGTATATTACTTTGAATGTTTTCAATCCAATTTGGGGGTTTCTTATTTCGGAATTGTTAGATGTTCTAGAGGGGTGGGTTGTGTTCTTTATGCAATTTGCAATCGATCCATATAAGTTTTGTGAATTGACGAGACCTGTAGAGCAGTGAGTTGTAATTTGAAGTTTCTGCCAGATTTTATTTAAAGCTCGCCGGATTTTCTTTGAATTTGGCCGGAAAAGCTGCCTGGGCCGTTGTTACTCGATGTTAATCGACTGGCAGAGATGCTGTGGTGGTGTGTAATCGATTGGAGCTAATAAATCAAAGGAAACGATTCGAAATAGGCTTGAATCGAGGTCGCCGGAGCTTCCCGACCTCGTCGGATTCTGCAAAATTTCCGGCGGGTCTGGGTTGTTCTTGGCAACCCGACTGTTGACCCGTTTCCCTGATTTTCGACCCGCTTTCAATCTTCTTTTGCTCAGTTGCATTTCCAAATCCTGTTTCTGGGATTTTCTTTTTAAAAATAAATCAAAAATTCTATTTTTTTATTTCATAAAATTCATTTTTAATTCCAAAAATACTTTCAATGATTTAAAAATTTAGAAAAAAATCTGAATTATTTAATTAATTAATTTTAATTAATAAATAAATATTTAATTGGTCAATTAATTTAAATATTAATTGATTAATTAATTTAATTATTTATTAATTAATTTTAATTGATTATTTAATTGGATTTAGTTATTTAAAATTGATTTAAAAATTCTGAAAAATAGTTTCGAGCTTTAAACTATTATTTTAAATTGTTTTCAAGGCTCGATAATTATTATAAAATTGTTTTGAAGCCAGATTTGGCCAACCAAACCCATTTATTACTTTAAAATTTATCCAACGACCCGTTTTAATTTCGAAAAATATTTTAAAAATCATTTTAAATACCCGAAAACCTGTTTATGCCCCGAGACTTCTTTATAAATGATATATCATTAATTATGTGACGTGCTATGTGTTATATGTGACTTGTTGGTTGACTGTCGGTCTATATGTTCGATGATTACTTGTTTATAGCGTAACTTTCAATCCATTAATCAGATTTGGGTAAAACGAAGGGTAGATAGAAGTGTATGTCGAATAGAATCATATGAGTTAAATATTAATAGATACTTATGATGCCTAGAAGAGTAAGCAAGGCATAGGAAAGAGAAGCAGGTGATTAGAAAATAGAATTAACATATAGAAAATACAGCAAGTGATCAGAGGATAAAAGCGAGGCATAGGAGAAGTAGACGAGTGATTGTTGAATGGAGTCATTAGACAAGTACAAGTGAAGTTGAAATCGATTATGATAAGGCAAGTACTTCTAAACCTTTTTCGAGATATAATGCAAATATTTCTAAACTTTCTCGTAACATATTGTTAAGTGTTCAAAATAGCTTTGTTTTATGTTGAAAGTACTTTGAATCCTTCAGCCTTGAACCTGAGCCACATCATTTGATCTTTGAGCCGTAAGCCTTATTCTTTGTGAACCATTTCTTGTTGATTTACCAGATACTAAACCACACAAACACGATGCCGCTCCACAAATATATATCCATCATATCCCAAACACTGGAACAGAACTGTTTACACATACAGAAACTTTTATACTCAACCATACCTTGTGACATCAAAGTACTAAAACCTTGTAAAAACATTATTTATCTAATACCCGATTATCCTACAGGCTGGAGGCCACTTCTTTTATATAGTTTGACATACCCTTTTTGTACCCATGAATTTTCACCATGCTCTTATACAAATGTTTAATGTTATTGATTATGATCCGGTTTTATGAATTATATTGTTTATCATAGTGAACTGCTTTAGAATTGGATAATTTTCTTTATGTGGACCAGATTCGTGGTCAGACCATATCGATGGTCAAGTTAGGCCAATATGTGCCTTGGATCCAGTAGTTAGAGCAGTGATGTGTGCTTTGCTCGGGGTTAGTGTGTGACTGATCAGCAGCCTAACCTTGGTTTTAAAAATTTAAAATGAATATCCAATTCTATTGGTTGTTTAACAAGAAACTTAATTCATTTGAATCATCTCGTTTAATTATTGTTTAACCTCAGTTATTAATAATATGACTTGCTGAGCTAGTTAGCTCACTCTTGCGAATCTTTTTATATATTTTACAGTTAAGAAGGATATGGATGATAATGAAGTTCTTCAATCCAAAGTGCGAGCTAGGATTCCAGATTATGTTGGATCGAGCTAGCAGGAGCTTATCACAGTAGTGGGATAGTAAGATTGTAAGAGTAATTTCATTATCAGTTGTAAGTTAAATTAGTTGGGATTTGATACGTTGTAATAAAAGTTAAGGTTGTGGCTTGTTTTCATACTTTAACCTATTGCGATCCGTGGTTATGTAAAGCAGGGTCATTACAAATAATATTTCTTATACAGGTTTATATATTGTATATGTGTTGTGGACCCCAAACTTCTGACCCGGGTTTGGAGGGCGCCACAAGTTGGTATCAGAGCTACAGGTTATAAGTCACTGAAATAAGCCTAGATTGTCGGGATTGGGTAGAGTTTTAGGATTAGGAATAGGAAATAGAAAGATAGGTCATCGTGAGGTTGAGTGCGACTGTATAGTAGGTCTCCGGCACGGTTCGTGTTGCGATTCGGGATTCTTAACTAGCTACGTGATATCCAGGCAACGACAATGGCAGATCCTGATTTCCCTGCATCAACTGATCGTTTGGAGTTTTTCATTTAAGGATCGTCATCTTCTCCCAAATTCGATTTGCGCCTTGTTCCTCCATCAGTATTAATGGTATTACCTTCTATTATGACAGTTGCGCCTCTCCAAGTTATTTAACGATATTCTATCATCTCTTGATATGAGACGACCTATTTAAGAAACTTCCATCTGTTTATTCTTGTTTTACTAGACATCGGCTGTGAGTGTGTCCTTTCAATTTACCCTACACCCTGTTCTATACCCCAGTTTAAAATCTGTTCTATGAAATAATTGTATTTATGAGGATGGATTCGAGAGCTGCGGTAAATGGTGAGCATTGAGATATAAATTATGGTGAGAAGGAGTTTAGAAAGAAGATTCAAGTGTTTCGGAGGATGGCTGTTACCAGGTTACAAGAAGTTATTAAGTGATTAGGCCAACTAGCTTGTGGAATGAAGTAGATAAGTGTTGAAGAGAGAGAGAGAGTTAGAGGAAATTAGGGATCTGAAGATTTTTTTTGAAATTAGAAAATGGTGTTGTAATGATGTGATATATAATTTAACAAGATGATTTGACATTAGCTGACTTGTTGACTATTGGATAGTTTGTTTCGCTTAATGATTGCAAAGTGGTTAACGAGAGTACTACCAGTATGGGAGCCTTAATGTGAAGCTACGAATAAGATAATGTGCAACGATAGCTGAAGTTTTCATTGATTAAGGAAAGTAATAGACCCCAATGAAGGAGAGGAGATAAATGGAAGTGAATGGACCTTTGAGTGATCATTTCTTTAACTTGGTATCTGGTCATAAGAAGGACAACAACCAACTCATACAGTAAGGACAACCAGATGCGTGATTTTCAAAATTTTCAAAATTTTTAACAAGTTTTCGAAAAAGATTTTCCTTACAAAATTTCTAAAAGCCTTTTTGAATAAAATAAGTTTTAAACATCGGTTGTCAAGTTACTACTTGAGTTTCTTGTTTGTCAAAAGATTTGGATTAGCTGGAAGGATATTATTTTAGATTTAGTATTGTTAATTCAGAGGACGAAGTAATCCATGATTATGAAGAAGTTGGTTATTCTTAACAGAAAGGTACAAATATTGTTTGATAAGATTAACAACAAACCAGCGTACGGAGTAACTATTCATCCAATTACTGGGATTATCAGAGTTCGAAGAATTCATTGATTAACGGAAGCCTGAGCATGACCGAAGAAGATTGGGAAAATTTCCAGACTTTTCTAAAGGAAGAATATTATTAATAAATGATCGTTATGTTGAATGATTCTTGGTTATTCCAAATTAAAAAGAAGAAACTCAAGGTTATCTGATAAGAACGCCATTATGATCGAATTGTTAAAGTATTATACGTGTAGGTACGACGTTACAGACGCGAGAATTAACAAGTAAGAATCTACCATAATGCTTAGTTGCGAAGGCATTTTAGCATACTTCTAAAGTTGTTATGTGATACAATTGGGAAATGATCGAGCAAGCTCGAAAGATGAATACAAGTGAAATGTGAATGGTGACCAATGGTATCATTCTCGTCCTCAACATTACAGCATATATTCCTTTTTAATTCCTAAAAATGTATGAACTCCTTTTCTTGATAAATTCTTTCTGATGATATCAAAATGGAGGATTTTGCATTCCTTTCAAATTTAATTGTTCCCCTCGAGTTTTGCTTTCTGATTGGGACAAACAATGTTATGATGAGACACTTTGTCGGAATGACGAAGAGTCGGGTGGGACGCCACCTAATCATGTGTTGTATGCAATACGATATGAAAGACTGGCCATCTTAAGTACCAATGTGGTTGTCTCATTCATATTCAAATCATTACTTCTTCTTTCTTTTCAACTCTAAGTTTATTAAAATTGTGAATCCGTTATTTCGTTGTACCGTTGTTCTTTGCGAGAGCTTTTCAAACAAAAGTCAATGTATTATACACTCAGCGGGCAAAGTCTCATCTACCTCTCATGTATGGAAAGGAAACAAGGGCATATAGTGAGAATTGCAAATCACTGGCCCTAGCCAGGGATGCATTAACAGTCAAGGGAATCTAATTCAATAAGGGAAACGTCTCGAGAACGAAAATTTGTGATATGTTATTTAGAATATGGATGTGATGACGTGGAAGATTATTGCGGATACCTTATGCGTTAAAGTATTGAAAGATGTGGGAGCAACTTGATCGTATATCTCTCAAGGTTTTATTGATCAGATGAATTATCTTGTCGAATCAATAAGTTTATGACTAAAGGACTAGCAAGTTAAGAACGTACAGTTATTGAATAAGTAAGTACCAATGGCGGAATCGATATTCCTGGTAATAAGTTACGAAGAATTGATATCATTTGGGATAAGAGGATGTGACATTATTCTAAGGAGTGGATTTACTATTTAAGTGTGATGCCCAGGTAGATCGTCGTGATGGAAGATATTTCTGAAGACGCCAAATGAGAACATGAAGAAGTTTAAAGGACAAAGGAAAGTAAAGAACTTGTTAAGAATGATTTAAGATTACAGCGACCAAAATATAAGTGCTATGACGATTATAAATAAGAGTCAGGAGCAAACCGAACTTGAAGATTTTACATTCTCAAAATATGTTTTCAGATGAGTTACCAATATTTCCTTTAGATAAAGAAAATGCGTTTATGATTGATTTAGCACCTGAAATGAAGCCAGTGTCCAAAGCCCCGCACAGAATGGCACCAGGTAAAATAAAGAAGTTACCAGATCGAACGCGGGATATAATTAGAGGAGAAAGCAACTGGACCTAGTGTACCCCCTAAAGTGCACCGGCACGATTGTTAATAAGAAATATGAAAGTGTGAGATTATGTGTTAACTAGTGAAAGCTTAATAAGGTTACTCTTAAGAGCAGATATTTGTTACCTCACCAATGATTTGTTTGACCAAATGAAGAAAGCAAAGTATTTTCATAAGATTAATTTAAGACTGGGTATATTACTAAGTGAAGATTGAACTTATGGACATACCAAAGATAATTTTTAGAACTCAGTACTGTTGTTATAAAATTCTAGAAATGTTAGTTGGTCGAACTGATATACCGGTGATATTTAAATTTGATGAATAAAATCTTGAAGGAGGAATCTGGATAGGATGTATTTGTGTTATTTAAGAAGAATCATGCAATCTATACAATGATAGCTGAGGAGTCAAAGAAGCAAAAAGTGGTATGAAAAGTTTATCAAGTGAAAACTATAATGGCAGGAAGTATAATTCTTAGCATAGATAGTCAGTGAAAAGGAAATAAAAAGGGATTCAGAAGAAAAATTTTAAGATAGTATGAATGAAGAAAGATCAAAAGCACTATCAAAAGTTAGAAGTTTTATCATGGGCCAGTTACTATCAGAAATTTGTGCAAGATTTCTTAAAAGTTGCAATATTTGGATGAAGCTAACCAGGAAAAGCAAGAAGGTTATATGAAATGGAGAAGGGTGAAGAAAGTTTTGCGAAGTTAATGAGAGAATGGTTATGACACCTGTTTTATCAATTGAAAAGTACTAAGGAGATTTGGTAGTTCATAGTAATGCTTCTCATAAGGGAATCGGATGTGTGTCGATGCGGCACAATTAAGTATTGTATACGCATCCAGACAACCGAAACCTTATGAGCAGAAGTATCCTACTCATAATTTGGGACTAGCAATAATAATATTCACTTTAAGAGATTGGGAATACGATATGTATGAAAAAAGATGTAAGATCTATACCGACCATAAGAGTTTAAAGTATGAACTCCCGAGGAAAAACAAATGTAGTGGCAAGAAATAAGTATGAAGGAGAGAGGATGAATATAGAGACTGTACCAGAAGAATTATCTATGGAATTCTAGAAGTTGGAGTTGGAAGTTAGGATTCATGATCCAAAAAAGAGAGTAAGAATGTAGAAGTATGACTTTTCAGTCAGAATTGTTAGAGAAGATACAGAAGTGTTAGGAAGAGGTAATGGATCAGGATATAAATAGTTTAGTAGATGAAGAATTGTGCACACAAAAAGGACGATCAAGGTATTCTTAGGTTTCTTCTAGAATTGGATTCCACCTGTGACAAATTGAAGAATGAAATTTTACAGAAAGCTCATAATTCAAGGTATTCAATCCATTCAAAGAGTACCAAGATGTATAGAGATTTAAAGGAAAATTATCGGTGGCCAGATATGAAGTGGGAAATTGCGGAATGGATTAGCAGATGTTATATATGTCAAAGAGTTAAAGTAGAACATCAGAGACCAAGTGGACTGCTACAGCCATTAAAGGTTCCAAAGTGGAAGTGGGAGCATATCGCCATGGATTTCATAGTTGGGTTACCAAGCATAAAAGCTAATCATGATACCATTTGGATTATAGTGGATAGATTTACCTAGTCAGCTCATTTTCTGTCTATAAATGGAAGATTTTCACCGGACCAAGTCAGTTCATATGTACTTAAAAGAAATTGTAATTCGTCATGGAATTCCTGTGTCCATCGTATCCGATCGAAGATCCGAGATTTAATTCAAGATTTTGGGAGAGTTTTCAAAAATGTTTGGGAACGCGACTGAATCTGAGTACGACTTACACACCGTAGACGGACGGCCAGAGTGAAAGAACGATCCAGACAATCGAGGACAATGTTGCACGTGTGTAACTATGTGAGTTTAAAGGAAGTGGGGAACGGAACATTGTACCTCTGTAGAATTGGATTATAGCAACAGTTATCATGCCAGTATATGGGAGGCCACCCTATGAAGCCCTTTAGGGACGCAAATCAGATCTCTAGTGTATTGGGAACGGGACAAGTAAGGAGGAACGCAAAATACTTGGACATGAATTAGTGCAGCAGACAAATGAAGTTGCTGAAGTTATCCGGAAAGAGATTGTTAGCAGCACAAGACCGTTAAAGGAAATATGTAGATCAGTCAAGGAAAGACATGGAATTCGAAGGAAGTTTGGTATTACTGAAAGTATCACCATAGAAGGGATTAACGAGGTTTGGAAAGAAGGAAGTTGAGCCTAAGATATGTAGGACCTTTTGAAATTCCAAAGCACATTGGCAAAGTAGCTTACGAGTTGGCGTTACCTCCGCACATGGAACACATTCACAATGTTTTTCACATATCAATGCTTAAGAAGTATAATCCAGACTCCAGGCATGTAATAGAGTATGAGCCGATAGAACTTCAGGCAAATTTGTCATATGTAGAGAATCCGATAGAGATTTTAGGAAAAAGAAAGAAGGTATTGAGAAATAAAGTGATAAAGTTAGTGAAAGTATTGTGGAGAAACCCAAAGGTTGAAGAATCAACCTGGGAGTTAGAAAGTGATATGAAGGAAAAGTACCCTCAATTGTTTCTTAGGAGATTTGAGGACAATCCTTTAAGGGGGAAGGATGTAATATCCGGGATATATCGTGTAATTATTTTGCTAATAAATAATTATTATGTGTTCAGTATCTATTCCGTGAATTAATTGTTAAGTGTTATAGTGTTTGGATATTTAAAAATAATATAATTGAGTATTTTAATTTTTATATGTCCAAAATAAAATATAGTAATTGTTATATCTTCCTAATATTTTTATGGATTTATGAATTTATAGGAATCATAGGGATTTTATAAAATCTTTTTCGGATATTTAAAATCTATTTATAAAAAACGGGAACCAACCGACGTCATCCGTAGTTACGTTTTTAGAACCCGAAACTCTTCGAGAACTCCTTCCTAACCTAATTGCAATATTCCAAGCATTTTCCGTGTTT
>NW_027420064.1:0-34844 GCF_009905375.1 Apium graveolens
AAAGAATTACCGGATCCATTGTAGGCCAATATTGTTTGAACATTTGGGTACAAACTCTTTCTAAATATGTATTTGAATTTCTTAAATGCTTTCGGAATAATAAAGTGGAGTCTATGCCCTTAGAAGTATGTAACATAGGTGTGGATGGAGTTTCAGGATGAAAGTACCTTGTCAGTTGCCTGATGAAATTCTCCCCATCAACTTCTAGAAAGTAAAGTCTTTGTACCAAACATGTGGTAGGAGTCTCCATTTTAGAAGCAAAATGTTGGTATATCTTTTTATATTTGTAAAATGTGGGAATTTGATGGGAAAATAATGGTGATACACAAATCACGCAAAGCATCATGAACAACGCAAGATGTAATTCCATAGTTTGATCTGGTTTTTGAAAATCATCACCAGGCTTCTTGTGATTAGATCCTTCAAGTACAGTGCTGCTACTTCCTCAAATTGTTTTCCTCATCCTCTAACTTGTTTTTCAACTGTTTGGATATTGATGAACCCCTCAGCCACCCATAACAGAATTAACTTCCACGTTGGTATTCATAGTCCTATCGGAATGCTGCAAAGTAGAGGAAAACTATTGGGTATAATTTTAATTACACATCAACAATGGGCGGTTATATATATAATAACAAAAACAAGACAAATAATTAAATAATCAACTAACGAAACAAAATACGAAGGTAATAAAAAAACTATAAAGATTGTAATTGACAAAAAAAGTAAGAAAACTAATCTCTTATCGCTTTCCAAATTCTAATAAGAAAGAAGAACACAACAGCTGAGTTACCAAACCCTTCAAGAAGACTTGACTTCTTAAAGAGATTATGTTCCCCACTTAAGTTGTGATGGAATGCAGCAATATCGCCACATAACCAGCAATGATCAACGGTGATCGCATCTCAGTTTTTCCCATAAAAAACCTATGCAACTCATATATGTTTGTGAGGTAGGCACGAGACTTGTGTTATCTTTATCTCAAGTATACCTCTCAATATATAGGCATCTCAAGTTGCTCTCTTCTATTTTACTCGATGTAGTATCTCAAGTAACAAACAGAAAAGTAAACAAAATGGGTTTTCCTTATTATTTATATAATATCCTGATTAATAATATTAATATTACAAAACATATTCAGAGTATGATTAAAATAATCCTTACTCAATAAATCCTTACTCAATGTAGGACAAATCCCCATACCCCATTTTAAACAAGCAACTTTGTCTCAATAAATTTATGGATTCCACTAGAAAATGTCTTAGATCCAAATATGAAAGTTTAAGTCCTCGTGTCAAGGAACAACCTTCAAGTGTTAAGTTTACAGAAATCATATCAAGAACATATATAAAATATGCCTCAAACTTTCCATTTTCTAACAATCCCCCACAAATCCATAATTAAATTGAATACCAGGATTTTATACATGACATGTTTTTTCAGAGTCGGTACCCTTCCGGGTTTGAACCCTCCTAAGTCCTCTACTTCGATGGCTACCGGATACAGATGGAATATTTCACCTTGAATCATTTATCCGTTGGGTGTTCCATTTGGGAGGCCAGGTGATCTTACCTGGTTGAATATAGGCTTATCTTCTACCACTATGAAGTATCTGATATTGGCTTCATCAAGATATGTAAAGAGTCTCTTGGCAAAAGAGGTAGTGTTTAAGTGTTGTATATGTCTGTTTCCACAGTTGAGCATATTTTTTCTGGAGTTTTAGTAAAGAATGTGATAATCCCAATTCACCCGGGGTCTTCTCCTTGCGTGGCCCGGATTATCACTCCAATTGGACAGGAATAACGGTGGCAAGCGGTGTAGATGTATGGTGGGAATCTACAAAACAGAACCGGAGGGGGGGGGGGTAGCGTCCCCGCGGCACCTCCGACGTGAGAATGAGAAAGGGTTTTTGAAGGAGAAAGGGGCAAAACGGGGAATTATACGTGGTTATTGTGGTGTGTGTACATGTGTGTGTTTGAGAGAGAGTGAGTGTGTCAAACTGTAACCTTCCTTTTGTCCGGCCTTTTTATAGGCCTCCCACTAGGGTTTAGGGGTTTGTCCCGTAGGTGTGTCTTTTGGACTATAGGACGTGTGGACGCCTGGGATGAGCCGATGTACTACCGAATTCGGACCGTAGGAATGTCCTAGATCCGGGGTACCTGGATGGTGGTGGTATTGCCACGTGTCTTGGGCTCTCCAAGGTTGATGTTGAGTGATTCCTGGGCTCTATTTGTTGGGCCTTGGACTTCTGTTATTGGGCCTGCACTAATATAGACTATCATTTGCCCCCCACTCCCTTATGGGGGTTTAAGGGTTTGTCCCGTAGGTGTGTCTTTTGGACTGTAGGACGTGTGGACGCCTGGGATGAGCCGATGTACTACCGAATCCGGACCGTAGGAATGTTCTGGATCCGGGGGTACCTGGACAGTGGTGGTATTGCCACGCGTCTTGGGCTCTCCAGAGTTGATGCTGAGTGCTTTCTGGGCTCCCTTTATTGGGCATGCACTAATATAGGCTATCAGAATGCATCATGGATCCTATAATATATTTGATAATGGACATTTTTAAGTTAAGGTGGGTGTGAACTTATCTATTGTATCATTTTTTAATATTATCATTTCTAACAGAAAATTTGGATTTTTTTGCTTACAATTGAATTAAGACTAGTTGTCTAAAATATGATTTATCAGAAGAAAAAAAATCTGGGAAAGGGCAGGTACCGGAGTAATTCACCCTTGGAGTTTGCAAAACGTTTAGGATTTTGAACTTACCACACTTTTTATATTGATAATAAGTATGCTAACAATCATCTATCGCAACCTGTTTCGTAGTAATTATTGGACAGACTATAACGTAGTTCAATAGTAAACTGTAAACATAATGATTCCCTTGGTTATTATTGATAAGATTATATTGTTCAGTTGTAAACATAAAGTGTGGCTCTCCTAAACATACTTGGTTTTTTTTCATTGTGCACAAAAAAAAGAAGATAACAGCGTCACAGAATGCATCCCACTCAGATATACCCCCTTGTAGATGAGTCAATGGAGATATTCATTTCTTTCCAACCTACTGTATTTCTCCTTGTTCGTATCTCTGCTACGGAACAAGAATTAAAAGACGCAACCGTCAAGAACGAAAAGGCAAACTTCTGAGAACAACCGAATAATTAGTCAAGTCTAGATAAACAAACCAAGAATTCAAGAGTTCTGCAACAATTAAACTGTAATAGCGAGAATAAGATTAAGAACTGTCACAACATACATTATGCTTGAAAAAATCGATATCTTCAACATATCATTTCCTTTGCTCATTTGATCTTCTTTTATGTCATGAGCAGACTGCACAAACAGTGTGGTTGCAATTTCTAATCTCAATCATCTCCAAGGTGTATATATCTCGTATACCAATTGGAATCTCTTGCAGTTGCCGACATTCGTCCAACTTTAAGTGTCGAAGGTTTGGAAATTGTTCACTGTAGGCACTCCATTGAACCATTTTAATGAACTTAAATGCTAAATATTTGAGCCGACAAAATCCACCATCATTTGTCTCCCAATGTCCTCCGCGGAATGCCTCGCACTGTAATTTGAGAATTTCAAGGGTTAGGTAGCATTCCGATTTTCTTCATTTCGCCCCACTTTAAAAGGTGCATACTAGTGTAAGCTTCTTCAGTGTTACAGGGAACATACTTGGACTGGAAATCTCTCTATATAACAAATTGTCGGAGGGAATTCCTGAGTATAGATCATTTTGCCACACTCAAATTTTCCAGATGTTGTAAGTTGTCAAGATTTGTAATTGTCAACTTTGAGGATAAAAGATACAGCCCTGCATTGATGCGTAACCTTCGCAAATTTGGAGTGATTTCAAGGATTTTTCTCCCAATGCTCAAGTGATATACGGTGCGAAAGGGTTTGCAATGTGTGAAAGAGTTTGCAAGTTTCCTGATAGATATGGACTTTTAATTTCTTCAGCACTTATGTTCCCTTTTAGTATAAGGTGTCTAAGTCTACATGACATCCATATTTCTTTGGGCACATGAATTCCTTCACTGTGTTTGTTCTGTATGATTAGAGTTTCCAGATACTTGAGTTTAAGTACTGATTTGGGTATATACAACACACTATCGTTATCTCTGGCCTTGATGCAAACTGCAATATATCTCAGTTCTAGTAGAGATCCTATTACAATTGGAATGTAAGACAATCCAATACTGTACAAGTCCATTACTCTAAGATATTTGAATACCCTTAGTATGTTAAAAAGATAATAAGTAGAATGCCTTGTTTCTGCAAAGGGATTACCGGATTCAAATTGAGTATGTTTGGTTTGGTTTGGTTTCTGGTAACATAAAATTGTTCGAACATCGGGGTACAACTTTTTGGAGATATGTTGTGGGTACGTTTATATGAACCAAAACAAGTGTAGAGTCTATCAACCAAGAGTGTGAATGGAGTTTCAAGATGAAAGTACCTTTTTAAGCTGACTAATGAAATTCTCCTCGTCAACTTCTCGAGAGTAAAGTCTATGTACTATAGTCGTGGCAGGAGTTTCAATTAGAGAAACAAAGGGTTGGCTTCTTGGCATTTGATGTGAAAAATTAACCTCGGCTGCTTTTTTGATGCACAAATCACGCAAAACATCGTGAACAATGCACGCTTTGATTCCACCATTTGACTTCCATTTGGAAACTATCACCAGACTTCTAGTGATAAGTTCCGTTAGGTAACCTGCTGCTACTTCCTCCACATTGTTTTTTTCATCCTCCAAGTTGTTTTCTGCTGTTTGAGTTTTGATGAATCCCTCAGCCACCCATAACAATATTAACTTCCACGCTGGTATTTCATAATCCTCCGGGAATGCTGCAAAGTAAAGGAAACACGGTTTCAGGTGATCTGGCAAATGGTTGTAACTCAGAACTACTGTCTCCATGTACTCCTCTGGGGCATTGCTGGTGAAAGAAATCATCTCCTGGGCCACCCTTACTCCACCAGTTTCCTGTCATATCACTTGCAAGAATTCCAGCAGTCACTACGACTAAAAGTGGTAGTCCCTTGCATTTTCTAGCTATATCTAGTCCAATCTCAATAAACGACGATGGACATTGATCCTCTAGAAAAACCTTGTATCTTAGCAAATCCCAAGTTTCTTTCTCTGTTAACAAACGCAAAGGATGCTGGTAGCACTTGGATTGAATCTGTAGGGGGACATTTGCAAGTCGAGTTGTGAATACTATTCTACTTCCAACATTGTCATCTGGGAAACACAACATCAGATCGTTCCGGTTCTTACTATCCCATATGTCATCCATGACAACAAGATATCTCTGACCGCTTAGCCTTCTTTTTAAAGTTGCACTCAGTTCCATATCGCTGCAATTTTCAATCTCCTCATTAAAACCTGATTTTAAAATGCCAAGAGATCCCTCTTGTTGGGCTCCTGTGTAACAGTAGTCCAGGCGCGAACATAGAAATAGTACACAACTGAAGGCTCATTAAAGATCTTTTTAACCAAAGTAGTCTTCCCTAGTCCAGCCATGCCAAAAACCGATATGAACTGAAGCTGCTTTTTACCTCCCATAAGTTGCTCAACTAGTCTCCTTGCATCATCCTCAAAACCAACCACATGAGTTTGTATTCCTGCACCATTTTGACTCCTCGCTTCCTGAGAACTGTTAGTAGAGAGTTCCATTTGTGAGGCGCTTTCAGATGATCTTATCTGATAAGAATTTGTGGTATATGATATTTGCTTGATCATGATCTGAAACTAATCAGATTGACTTGTTTAACTTTTTAAAGAATACATTTATTTATTAAAAACTTTTTATAATTTACAACTGGATACACTTGGTTATATCATAGTTTTCAAAGCAAACAAAACTTCCCAGTTGGATTTCATGTATTGGTTAAATAAGTATTACTGTTTTATGTTTGAATACCTGCTTATTGTTCAACTCAAATGCTACAGTTATTTGAGTAGTAAAACATCCTATATTTTTGTCTTTTGTAGTGTCTGGTACAGTGGCATCTACTGTCTTTCTGTAGATTATTATTTTTTTATTATTATTAAAATCGTATTTTTCTCGAATAATATTTAGCAATATATTTTATCTCACAACAAATTTATTAGATAAGCCTGTTCCAAAAACCAACCACAGATTGTATTCCTGCATCCCCTTGACTGACTCCTCGCTTTCTCGAAACTCCTATAGGAGGGTTCCATTTGTAATCTCAAGAGAGGTTCTCTGATGACCTTATCTGGTTACTTTCTGATATGATATCACTTTCCTGGAAAAAGCTATTGTGTTTAAATTATACATTTTGTTGAGTTTATGATTGCAAGAATCATTAAATTAAGCACCTTTTCGTTTGGCATATCTGTCTATATAATTCACAGGAGCTTCGTATTATTGCTAGTCAAGTTTGGTTAGCTTGATTGTGTGAATTTGTTTAACTTAAAGGGTGTGTTCTTTGGTTATGTGATGTCTGACATTATATTGGTGTTTTTTGTTTATAGTCTTTTGGCTGTATCAGTCCACTCTTAACTGTATAATTATCTTTTAAATTCAAGGACCAGTTGTAGAATCAATCAGCTTGTTGTTAGCACTCTACCTACTCCATAGAACTTTGTACTTTAGTATAAACTCTAACAATTTTTTTATAAATTTGTTCTCTAGTACAAACTCATAAAGTTTATATTTATAAAATCTTTTGTTAGAGTATCAGTTAACCAAACAGCATATATTCTTACAACTATCGCTGAACTGCAACATGATACTCTATCGTGAAGAGATTATTTCTCTTTTGTTAGTTCATGGATTTGACATAATGAAGTGATATTTAACAAGTGCAGTTGGATATGAGCAATCTTTTATGGTGCAAACGTATCACAATATTCACTTTATCATGGTCCAGGTGCAATGAGACGGGATCCCCACTGAGACAAGTTTTGTGAACGCACACAGAATGCAAATCCGCTATTACCAACGAGGCAGCGGTACTAGTTATGACCACCTACTTCATTGAATAAAACTTATGAAATCCTGCTGGGAACCGGAGGTTCAGATTATGGGTGTACGCGGTTCGGATCGGATCGGTTTTGGGGTAAAAATCGAACCAAATTGCGAAGAACGGTTTTAAAAAATTGTCATCCGCAACCGCGTCATTTGCGGTTGCGAATTTGCAGTTATACGGATCGGTTTGCGGTTATTGCGGATCGATTTGCGGTTCAACCACTTATTTTAAAATAATTAATATTTTGCAAAAAAATAAATTCTGAATATTAATAAATTGAAGTTTAAGTTACGTGATAAATTATATTCAAAAATAAAATATAAACTAATGCTCCGTGTATAGTAAGGATATTAAAAACATACAAAAATGTGGAGGCGAGAGAAAAAAAAGGATTAAAAAATTACATGTTGATTCTATTTTTCATTTGTTTGGTTATATCTCTTATAATAATTGTGAATTTTATGAACACAATCTTAACATTACCTAAGATTAGTTGATAAATGTGTATATTTATTAATTTATATGATATCAACTAATTTTTGGAAATATATTTTATTATAAATATATGTTGCGGTTGCGGTTGCGATTTTGCGATTTTCAAGAATTTAAAACCGCATCCAAACCGCGAATGAGCGGTTTTTAAAATTTAAATCCACAACCAACCCGCGTTTCACGATTATCCGCAAATACGGTTCGGTTACGAGCGGTTAAGCGGTTGGATGCGGTTGAGTACACCCCTTGTTCAGACGCTACAAATATAAGGTTTTTAAAGCAGAAATTCCACTACAATATAAGGTGCAGCGGTTTAACTTTGATTTTTTTATTTAACTTTATCATAGTGTTACCACATGACTACATCAAATGCAAAGATTAAACTGAAGGAATCCTGACAAGTGAAGAAATTGAAATAAATAGCATCTTTAGATGAGCCACATGACTGGAGTTTTTATGGAGTTGTAGGCTGGACTTCCGTTTCCCCTTCTTTCAGGAGGCTCTCCATCAAATATAACGACTAATTAACTCATCCAAGTTTGTTGGAAAATATTTTATTCGTATTTACTATTTTACCCTATAGTTTATTAAATATTAAAAATTGTTATTTTGGATGAGAATCGAATCCAAGTCAACTATTTGTAAATTTAGCATATCAACCACTTGAGCTAGAGACATATTTGTGAAACTCTTGATAACATTAAGTGTTAAGGTAGAGGTTATTTATTTACATCGTGTTTTACTCTATATTTATTTTGATATGTCTATAAAATATAACGATTTGAGGCTTGATTAATTAACTCATTTCTATATACTAGCTTTATATTAGGGCAAAACAACAAGATTATATGTATTTTAATTGTACAACTTTTTATTTATAATTAAATTTAGAGTTCATAGACAACTTTAATAAAAAATTTCGTTTTAAACCCAAATTTCTTGTGTAACATAACTAACTTATTCTAATCAGCGAACCGAAGCATGATCTTCTAATCATAGTAATTTTAAAAATATATTTTTCTCTGTAACCATTGAACCATGTTAGCCTCTTTATACTAATTTTATAAAAAAATAATGTAGAATATTCATAAGCATAAAATATAAAGTATCGTTAGACGAACATTCGATAAATAAATAAACTCATCAAATAAATTAATAATCTCGATAAATAAAAAAATTACATTCCCGAATGTATTCATTCATCGAGATTTTATTGTACATGTTTGTGATTGTTCTAGGGATGAGCAAACCCGGACCAAAAACTGAAATCGAAACCAAGACCGAACAAAACTAAACCAGACCGCACCATGAAAAACCAAACCAATTAATAACCAAACCGAATAAAAACCGATCCGATAATATGGTTGCGGTTTGGTTTTAATATTTTTTAAACCAAATACAAACCGACTGAACCAAACCCTTCACAAATTTTCAACACATCTGTAATTCACAAGTCAATTAATTACCCTCCATTTTCATTACTTTGGTAATTTGGTTGATTACTTTTTTACCATTAAAATTGACGTATAATTTTTATATGTCTTACAAAACAATCAAATAATCATGTTTATCCCAACAGGAGCAAAATTGTAATAACCCCAATTTTTGGGAAATTTTTGAAACCCTTATGAATAGTGTTTTTGCTGAATGAGAAAACTTTTCATGCCACACTATGTAGGGGTTCTGATATGGATATTCTGAGATTTTATTAGTACTTTATATGGGATATAAGTGTATGTAAAGATCGTCAGAATCCAAATCCGAACACTTTGATTTTTCCCGGAAATACACTAGATACGGAAAGATTTGAGAAAAAGGTAACAGGATAAAAAGAATTTAAATTAAAGGATTATAGGAGAGGATCATAAAAGGAATATAATATATTGAGAAAGGTTAAGGGAACCTAAGTAATAAGATCCCGGGTATGATCCCTCAAACGATAAACGAAAACGAAAGTTAAGCGAACCGTATAACAGATCAGCGGTCATTAGGCAAATGATTAGGAAGTTAATCAAGGGGATTAGTGGGGATGATGTCATCCAACCAATAGAAAGAGGACAAGGAGGGGAGGATGACATCATGAGGATGACACAAGCATGACATGGGAAGGAAGGAGATGTGGTGGCTTTTTAATCACACAAAATCAAGGGCAACTAGGTAATTTACTAAAACAAACACAAAAATCAAACCAACCAAGCCAAGCAAATCATTTTTCATCAAAATCAAAAAGAAACCAAGGCATTGTTCTTCATGCTCTCGGCCAAAACAGAACCAGAACACTAAAACTGCTGTATCTCCTTCATTTTTCACTCAAATATTGTGTTCTATAGCTCATTGGAAAGGTATTGAGATGGCCTACAACTCTTGTTCACAAGTCTCGTCCAAATAATCATGGTAAGACCCTCATTTTTACAGTTCTTTAAATTGGACTTTTAGAAACTTCAAAGCCTAACTTTGTGTTCTTGATTTCTTTGGAAAGATCAAGATTGTAGGAGGCTCCCTAAGGCTTCCTAGCAACTTAACACCTCCCAAGGAAGGTATAAACTTCAAACCCTAGCCTTTACTTTATTTGTTAGTAAGTTTAATGGTTGGTGTTGTGAAATGAGAAACATGGATTGTGATTATTAGTAGTTTGGTTTGATTTGGAAGTGTTTTGGTAATTGAAGCTTGATTATAGTTCATAGGTCTTGATTGTGGTTGTTTGAGTTGAAAACCTTGGAGATTATGGACTGATGTGGTATGGTTTAGGTGAAGTTTTGTTGTATTGATGGTTATGAGTTGGTTGGTGGTTAATTGGAGTAGTTTAAACATTGGTAATCGCGTAAACATAGCCGTCGTAACGTCCGATTTTCTTTGGACTGTTTTTGTGCATAACATTAGGACCCGAGAACCCCCTGCTAGATTATGACCACTGCCATGTTTAGATAGCTCATGTTACGAGCTTCGTTTTGGTATGTAGTTCGTTCGATTCCGATGCACGGTTTAGGAGAAACGACCGTTTCAAGTAACGGCGTTTCGCGAACGAAACTTTTCCCCTCGCCTTACTTTGAAACATAGGTTAAAGACCAAAAAGGGTTAATTAATGTATGAAACATTTATGGTAAGTGTGTTAGGAAGTTGGTAAGACACTCGCGAAGGAATCGCTTTAAAACTCGTAAAGGTTAAATTATTAAAAATGGTGGAGCCGAGGGTACCCGAGTGACTTAAGCGAATCAGTGAGCGCAAAACAAGTGTTAGAGTCTAAGTTAGTTAAAGTATAGATTTACAAGTGATTTTGGTTTAATTCCAACTTACTTGTTGTTTATAGGTTACCAGACTCATCCCGAGCCTTTTATCACCCCAAGTCGCTCAGGCAAGTTTTCTACCCGTTATACTGTTGTTGTGATGTATATATGCATATGCATTATCTTGTGATAGATGCATGTTGGTTAATTAGCAAATGTTGCGATATATTGAAACATGCTGATATGGTATATATATGCATGCCTGTTTCGTATTCTTGCCATATATATCTGTTGGTTCAGTTGATAATACCTATGCTAGAGGATAGCGGTAACTTGCATATACCCTTAGTATAGGGACCCAAAGGTGAAAATATTTTCTAAAACCGGGAGTCGAGGATCCCGAGTAGATTTTGTATATATGGATATGGATATATATATATATATTTATATATATATATGGTTATAGTTTTCCAAACTATTAATCGAATAAGGTTTATTCGATAACTTTAACTTTATTTTATTATTGAATATTATTTCGAATATTATTCGAAGGCGTATGACTCCTTTTATTTATTTATTTGAATATTCATTCGAGGGCTTATGACTCTTTTATATTATTTATTGAATATTATTTGAATATTCATTCGAAGGCTTATGACTCAGTTTATATTATTTAATGAATATTATTTGAATATTCATTTGAGGATCTATGACTCCGATTATTTGCTGAGATATATTCTTTATTTTATTAAAGAATAAGGTGTTAATAATCAAACTTATTTTTGATTATTCAAATAAAGATAATACTTTCATATAAGTATATCTTTGGTTATTTAATACTCGTTTCAAGTATAAGTTTTAATACTTCTACTTCAATTATTTTTATAAAGATTATTCTTTATGGGAATATTATTTAAATAATAATATTCAGTCATTTTCTAAATATTCTGGGGACTGATTTACTTCATTAAATCAGCTTTACTCCAAACACTCTTTAAAATGTTTTCGAGTCTTCAAAATGATTTTTAAAAGTCAGAGCGGATCCCAAAACTCATTTTTATATTTAAGATCTTCCTTTTTAAGGGGATTTAAATACTCGCTCAAAACCTGGGGAATCCGGCTTTGTGGTGTATTTTATATTCGCAACGAGGTTGCAGTTTTGGTAAATGAATTGATTACTTGCCCAATGTTCGGGAAGTAAGCCCATCTAATTGAGTCGGCATAAGCGACAGACCGGGGTACGGTCTATCAAAGTGTAAGTGGCTGGGTGGCAGTCCATCAACGCGTAAGAGGCCGGGTGGCGGTCCAGCACAAGGTCCTTATGTGGCCAGGGTGATGACCGGTGGGGGATTCATCCATCTACTAGTAGAAAAGGTTACTTATTGGTATCTTTGCCTGATCAGCAAGATATCTGGTTTATGCCAAAATTCTTTTCCTTTCCAAAATTCATTGGATGTTTCAAACTCTGTTCATACTTTACATAACAGAGGTTCCAGGAAATGTTTAAGGGATATATATATGTGGATATATATATATCGGGACTAAATAAAGTATCTCATAACTTTATTTCATTCAGTAATATTTCAAAGATTGAATCTATTCAAATCTTGTCTTGTAGTCTCATCTATGTGATGAACTTTGAAACTAATTATAACTTGAACGGTGGTAGTTCAAGTAGTATGTGGATATAAAGTATATTGGAGTATCTTGTAACTTCATTTTTTTAAAACTTATATCTAGTAAATGATTATCTTATGCATGACAAAGATTTTCAGAAAAAACGTTGAGACAAGGTTAGATATATGAGATCACCTTGCAACGGTATTTTTATACAGTTATACACTGGAACTCTGTGTGTATTATGCATGGAAGAGGACTTCCAATATTTTGAAAAGTATATATGTATATATACTGAATATTTTGCGACTTCATCGCATTAAGATATCAAACTTGGTTCATTTCTTTTGACCAAGACTTTCATGAGTATTATGAGTAGGCTCATATACTATTAATCATTATACATATTATTTTGGTGGGCTTGCTGCTCACCCTTACTTTCTTCTTTCATCACACAACAACAGATAGAAAAGATGAACATAACCAAGCTCCCGATTCGCAAGCGATTAGGAGACGTTCCGCAGTTTTCTAGAAGCATTGATGCTGCCGTAGCTGAGGTAGGAACTACCAATAGGCTAGGCTTTCAACTTTTGATGTACCAGATTTATTTATATTTATGAATTGTAATAATGGAAAAGAAATGTAAATTTATTCAGAAAACCTTTTAAGGTGTATTGGCAGATAATTGTGGAATAAAATGACTTGTGGTTATTTTTGGATGTTCATCTCTGAGACTATAACGTGTGGTGTGTGTGTTTATTGTGGGGTCACAGTACAGAGTAGTTGAGTAATTATTAAGATTGGGTGTTATTAAGGGAAATGGAACTCGTGACGACCCGGATCCCCGACCCCGGATCTGGGGGTGTTACAGAAATGGTATCAGAGCTGAGCATTATAAACCTCAGAGATGATGGGACGTTAAGATAATAAGTTCACTAAGATAATAAGAACTCTTGCCAAGTTCATAGTCGGACTACCTAACGTAGTACTGATAGTTAAAACCCTTATGGGAACCCTTATAAATGTAGCGATAGAAGCGTAGTTCGTTATCGTATATGGTAGCGGGACTCCGAACCCTGAAGTTGAGGAACATCAACGCGATGATGTTTTATTACTAATTGGAGATCAGATTGTGGATCCAATAGAGCGTCCTAACGCAGGACCGGATGATGTTGATATTGAGGATGTAGCAGTTGAGGATGTTGTCCTAAAAGGGATAGTTGCTGAGGAGGATCCCATGGAGGATCCTGACGAGATTGGATAAAGGACCACTGATGAATTGATGACCCTGGTTGGGTCGACTACCAGAGGTAGGATTGGCCGGTCACTACCAGAGGTTCGTTCAAGTTTGTAAAGATAGTAGCCCCTTTAACGCGGCTTACTCATAAGACTGAGAAGTTCGAATAGACAGAGAAATGTGAGAACAGCTTTTAAGAACTGAAGCAAAGGTTGGTGACGGCCCCTATGTTGGCGTTGCCGGATGGAAAAAGGAGATTTTGTGATTTGTAAGTGACGCTTCGCATAAGGAATTAGGGTGCTTCTTAGCACAGCAAGATAATCGCGTCTGCGTCAAGACAATTAAGGTAATATGAAATTCGATATTCCCGCCCATGAGCTTAGGCTCGTGGCAATAGTTTTACCCTAAAGATTGGAGGCACTACTTGTATGGAGAGAAGTGCGAGAATTACCTAAGCCATAAGTGCTCTAGTACATTCTTACGTAGAAAGAGCTCAACATACGCCAGAGGAGGCGGTTAGTGCTAATCAAGAATTATGATTGGGAGATTCTTTATCATTCGGGGAAAGCCAATATGGTGGCTGATGCCCTTAGTAAAAAGGAGAGACTCAAGAGGTTAATGTCTTTGGGAAAGTTGATAAGAGATTTTGGAAAAAATGGAAATAGATATGAAGGTAACCGGAGCCGGTACCGAAAAGCTGTTTGAGATTGCAATACAGTCCGAATTATCGGAAAAGAACATATTGGGATAGAAAAAGTGATGAATGAAGGCAGAGAGCCAACAAATAGATATGAGATTAATACTGAGAAAGATGATAAGGGAATAATGAGGTATTCCTATAGAATTTGGGTTCCGAAAGTTCAAGAGCTTAAGGATGAGAACTTAGATGAGAGCCATAGTTTGAGGAATAGGAATTTAGGGCAAACCCAGAGTGTGATAGTCAGGGAGGTTGCCATCAAGAAAGAAATAACCCATAACATAATAGAGTGGAAAACAAGGTTTTTAATGTATAAGATAACCCCGATTATGGGAGAAGGTTGAAACATTTCATACTAAGGAAACAAAAAGTCGAGTAAGGAAAGGAGACCCGAGACGGTACTCCTATATGGCAATTTATGGACCTGTCTAGACAGAACTTAGACTATTATCCCCAACCACCACCCTGAGGGGACAATGCGGCAGGAAATTCTTTCATGACCTTTAAATCGTTAAGCTCTCAGAGTTCCAAGGAACAGGTTGACCTAGTCGAGGCAAGAGCCTGACTAAAGGAAATATAGGAATCATTTGAGATTCTAAATGATTGACGAATCACAAAAGACTATTTTTGTCACTTACCCTCCTAAGAAAGAGACCATCCGCTGGTGAAAGACCAAGGAAGGCACGGAGCAAGAGATTATAATAAACTGATTTAAGTTCAGTCAATTGTTTTCGGGAAAGTAATTCCTAAAGATAAGGAGATAGTGTAAAAGCTTTAGAGCCAGAACAAAGGCAGACAAGTATGATAAATTATGAATCTAAGTTGTAAAAATTATCAAGATTCGTTCTGAGGACATGAATCCAGAATGACGGGATGTTTGAAATCAATGCTTATGTTGTGTTAGTTCATGAAATAATGATAAGGAAGTTGGGTATGAGGAAACCCTAAAGACTCGTAGTAATAGAAATAGAAAAGTAAGTAATCGTCAGGATGAGGGTGATTCACCATGAGTTAAAATGGATGGTTGAGGGCATAAGAGATACATATATATTATCCCCTGTAAGTTGGGAGGATTCAAAGAAACCTTGAGATAGTTCGAAGGATAAATAATGAGACGCGGATAGACTGAGGAGACAAGAAAGTAAGAAATTAAGAAAATTGGATGAAGGAAGTGACCTTCAAGAATGTGAAGTGTAAGACCGGTGGCTTGATACCCAGGAAGGGAGACGCCAGGTATGAAAGATATCCCAACATTGAGATGACTGTTGAGATAAATAGAAGAGGTAAATGAGTAGTTAGAACTAAAAGGTTCACATTGAACACGACAAACATCTTCTAGAACATCCCTATTATCATTACTGAATCAGGCAAGAAAAGCGGATAACCGTTCTTATCTTTTGGAGGCCATATTGATTGACCTCATTTTGAATACAGATATTATTGTGAAATTAGGCATATACTATCGAGGTGGGAATGATTGAATAAGATACCCTTATCAGGGATATATGACTTGATTATCCATGGAAGGATGCATGTACCTTTTAAAGGTGGAATTAAGGATAGAACATCGGTAACTTAAAATGAATCCTCGGGGAATGCATAAAGGTTGGAATTTCACCCTTAATAGGGATAGTATGAGTTTTGACAGTATGAATTGGAAAGGATTAAGGTAATAATAACCTTTAAGGATCAGTGGAGAAATTCTTCAGAAGTATATAGACAATGGTTCTAGTATTAGTAAGTGGTATTTTGATATGCCCTGTATATAGGGAATACAGGAGGAACGATTAAAGGATAACCTTAGAGGTTTTACAAGGAGAAATGAAATATTCGAAATTCTCAAGAATAAAAATGTTGATAAAGGAAATATGACATAATTATAATGTTGCCAAGTGGGGCACGTGTTAAACCACGAGAAAGTATGGATCGAACCAGTAATGGTCGAAATTGTTCAGGGCAATTAGGACTTAAGATAAAAGATGTTCTAATTATGATTGAGAGTCAGTCATGACAGTGATTAACCTCTAAAGACTGAGGCAATAACTTATGGAAAAAAATTGGTGATTTTTTTTTTACTCATCAGATTTTAAGGAAAGCATTTTCACATAAGCTGTGATTGAAATAAGGTAGAAAATTTATTTGGAGGTGGTTAAAATGACATTGACTGTAAGGAAATTTTACTATCAGGAAAGGCTAAAGAGGTGGCCGACACTTTAAAGGTAAGAGGATAATTATAGGCGCTTGTGCCAAAAGAATACAGTGATGATGATTAAAACTGTGAAGGTTGTATTATGGTTTGGAAGATTGACATTCCTTCTGATGACTGTGCAATACCCAACCGTAATAGTAGTTGGTAAAGGTTTAATTCGTGTAATCGCCATGAACAGGCTATCTATCTTAGAAGGTCCTATCTTGAGATAAGCCAGGACCATGTTTCAAAAAGGACCAAACAAACCTTTGAGTTAAGTCTTCTATTGAAGGCATATGACTAAGAATGGTATTAACCTGCTATCGTTGCTTTGATTGAAACTCTTCTGCAATTTTATCTGCTTCACGTCATGAATGTACGTCAGGATCAGGAGTGTTCTTCATGAATCAAGAACGGTGATCATGTTACCTCCTTAGAAGGATTTGATACGACATGTATGGACTCCGTATGGTTAGATATTAAGACTTCATGGAAAATGAATGACTACAGTAGGTCAGTGGTGGACCATAGTAAGGCAGCAATGATTCTGCGAGTAATGAGCTGATTACAACCGTGAGAGTTGTATTGGAATGGGTGTTGAGATTGAGTACCACTAATCGGGTCGTGGTAGTGTATAAGTTATCATTGATAGACTAATTAAGTAGAGTATCTACCTAGTGAATTATTATTCTTTCTTATCAATAGAGAGTCGTATTATTATACGAGGAAGGTTGCGGTGCAAGCATAGAATTCAAGTAACGATGATGTCTAGAATGAGATCCCAGATTCGATTTTCGATGTCGAGGGAGTTTCAAAGGTAATTGTGTATAAGCTCGAGGAAGAGCATGGGTCCATAGAATGATGGACGGGATAGCGAAAATATTTAGGCACGTGAAATGCGATGCTATAATACTTGATGTTGATATAAATACATATATGTTTTGTTCTCCTATGACAAACCTCTATAGTTCAGAGGTAGATTCCAAGCCAGATATTTTATGGCAATATTTTTTTTCATATATATACAATTCTCTTCGGTTCGTTCTTTTCTCTTCTTTTCATTTCAAGTAAGCTGAGAAGAACAACCCTTCCAGAAGGGGAGGTATTGCCGAATGACTATCTATCTTTGTGATAGAAGCCTAGTAGGATACCATCTATTGTTTAGTTGCTTGTCAAGTACTAAAGGCTGGCCACCTTCTGTACTAACTATGCGATATAACAAGTGTTCATGATCATAGTGATCTCTCAACAAATTCCTTTACTTCTATATGAAGGATTAAGCTTCCAAAGATAGAAGCAGCTGAAAAAGGAGTAGTAAAGTTATGGTGGTATTCAGAATGGAAACACGTTCGTGATACTAAGGTTGACGTGGTTATTAAAAGGTTATAGAACGCTAACGAGCAAAAGTATAACCAGTATAATATTAGGAACGGAAGGTAGTAGCGATTACGAACTGGAAAAGAATGGGTATTGAGAAGCAAAAGCTCTAATGCTAAACGCTATAATGAGAGTCTGTGCAATAGACTTGAAAGAATTTGGAATGATCACTTAACGCGGATTTAGTTATATCACGACAATAGATCATATGTCATTATCGAGGTGTCACCTTATGAGATCCTTGAGGGAAGATAATGTCGATCTCCCTTATGTTAGGATGAAGTTGTAGAGCGCAAGATGCTCGGACCCGCAGTAGTCCAAAGGACCAGGGATATAATAGATCTAATCAGAGGACGGCTGGTAGTAACCCAAGATGGACATAAGAGGTATGCTGATTTGACTCAAAAAAAGGACAAAGAGTATGAAATAGGGGGCCTAGTAATGTTATAGGTATCCCCTTGGAAACCCTTGAAAAGGATTGATGAGGTTCGGAAAGAAAGGAAAGCTAAGTCTACGATTTATTGGACCCTTGGATATATTAAGACGTTTGGGAAGTTAGCATATGAGCTAGCCCTACCCCCGAACCTGTAGCAAGTTCATAACGTGTTCCACGTATCAATGTTAAGGAAGTGTAATTCGGATGCCAGACAAATAGGGGCATATGAGCGCATAGACATGCAACCAGACGTAACCTATATGGAGCAACCAGGAAGGGTTATAGAGTGAAAAGGAACAAGTACTTAGGAGAAGGGTTATCAAACTAGGCGGAGTTTGATGGTAGAACCACAATGTGGGAAAATTTACTCGAGAGTTAGAAAGTGCAATGTTAAGAAAGTATCCCTATTTATTTTCTATCTGATTCCGGGACGGAATCCTTTTAAGGAGGGGAGACTGTAATAACCCCAATTTTTGGGAAATTTTTGAAACCCTTATGAATAGTGTTTTTGCTGAATGAGAAAACTTTTCATGCCACACTATGTAGGGGTTCTGATATGGATATTCTGAGATTTTATTAGTACTTTATATGGGATATAAGTGTATGTAAAGATCGTCAGAATCCAAATCCGAACACTTTGATTTTTCCCGGAAATACACTAGATACGGAAAGATTTGAGAAAAAGGTAACATGATAAAAAGGATTTAAATTAAAGGATTATAGGAGAGGATCATAAAAGGAATATAATATATTGAGAAAGGTTAAGGGAACCTAAGTAATAAGATCCCGGGTATGATCCCTCAAACGATAAACGAAAACGAAAGTTAAGCGAACCGTATAACAGATCAGCGGTCATTAGGCAAATGATTAGGAAGTTAATCAAGGGGATTAGTGGGGATGATGTCATCCAACCAATAGAAAGAGGACAAGGAGGGGAGGATGACATCATGAGGATGACACAAGCATGACATGGGAAGGAAGGAGATGTGGTGGCTTTTTAACCACACAAAATCAAGGACAACTAGGTAATTTACTAAAACAAACACAAAAATCAAACCAACCAAGCCAAGCAAATCATTTTTCATCAAAATCAAAAAGAAACCAAGGCATTGTTCTTCATGCTCTCGGCCAAAACAGAACCAGAACACTAAAACTGCTGTATCTCCTTCATTTCTCACTCAAATATTGTGTTCTATAGCTCATTGGAAAGGTATTGAGATGGCCTACAACTCTTGTTCACAAGTCTCGTCCAAATAATCATGGTAAGACCCTCATTTTTACAGTTCTTTAAATCGGACTTTTAGAAACTTCAAAGCCTAACTTTGTGTTCTTGATTTCTTTGGAAAGATCAAGCTTGTAGGAGGCTCCCTAAGGCTTCCTAGCAACTTAACACCTCCCAAGGAAGGTATAAACTTCAAACCCTAGCCTTTACTTTATTTGTTAGTAAGTTTAATGGTTGGTGTTGTGAAATGAGAAGCATGGATTGTGATTATTAGTAGTTTGGTTTGATTTGGAAGTGTTTTGGTAATTGAAGCTTGATTATAGTTCATAGGTCTTGATTGTGGTTGTTTGAGTAGAAAACCTTGGAGATTATGGACTGATGTGGTATGGTTTAGGTGAAGTTTTGTTGTATTGATGGTTATGAGTTGGTTGGTGGTTAATTGGAGTAGTTTAAACATTGGTAATCGCGTAAACATAGCCGTCATAACGTCCGATTTTCTTTGGACTGTTTTTGTGCATAACATTAGGACCCGAGAACCCCCTGCTAGATTATGACCACTGCCATGTTTAGATAGCTCATGTTACGAGCTTCGTTTTGATATGTAGTTCGTTCGATTCCGATGCACGGTTTAGGAGAAACGACCGTTTCAAGTAACGGCGTTTCGCGAACGAAACTTTTCCCCTCGCCTTACTTTGAAACATAGGTTAAAGACCAAAAAGGGTTAATTAATGTATGAAACATTTATGGTAAGTGTGTTAGACAGTTGGTAAGACACTCGCGAAGAAATCTCCTTAAAACTCGTAAAGGTTAAATTATTAAAAATGGTGGAGCCGAGGGTACTCGAGTGACTTAAGAGAATCAGTGAGCGCAAAACAAGCGTTAGAATCTAAGTTAGTTAAAGTATAGATTTACAAGTGATTTTGGTTTAATTCCAACTTACTTGTTGTTTATAGGTTACCAGACTCGTCCCGAGCCTTTTATCACCCCAAGTCGCTCAGGCAAGTTTTCTACCCGTTATAACTGTTGTTGTGATGTATATGTGTATATGCATGACCTTGCGATAAATGCATATTTGTTATTAGCAAATTCTTGCGTTATATTGTAGCATGTGATATGGTATATATGCATGCCTGTTTCGTATTCTTTTCATATATATCTGTTGATTCAGTTGTTAATACCTATGGTAGAGAATAACGGTAATTTGCATATACCCTTGGTATAGGGACCCAAAGGTGAAAACATTTTCTAAAACCGGGAGTCGAGGATCCCGAGTAGATTTTATATATATATATATATATTTATTTATATATATATGGTTATAGTTTTCAAAACTATTAATCGAATAAGGTTTATTCGATAACTTTATTTTATTAATGAATATTACTTGGATATTCATTTGAGGATGTATGACTCCTTTATTTTATTATTGAATATTATTTCGAATATTCATTTGAGGATGTATGACTCCTTTATTTTATTTATTGAATATTACTTATAATATTCATTCGAGGTATTATGACTCCGCTTATTACTGAAATATATTCTTTATTTTATTAAAGAATAAGGTGTCAATAATCAAACTTATTTTCGATTATTCAAATAAAGATAATACTTTCATATAAGTGTATCTTTGGTTATTTAATACTCGTTTCAAGTATAAGTTTTAATACTTCTACTTCAATTATTTTTATAAAGATTATCCTTTATGGGAATATTATTTAAATAATAATATTCAGTCATTTTCTAAATATTCTGGGGACTGATTTACTTCATTAAATCAGCTTTACTCCAAACACTCTATAAAGTGTTTTCGAGTCTTCAAAATGATTTTTAAAGTTAGAGCGGATCCTAAAACTCATTTTTATATTTAAGATCTTCCTTTTTAAGGGGATTTAAATACTCGCTCAAAACCTGGGGAATCCGGCTCTGTGGTGTATTTTATATTCGCAACGAGGTTGCAGTTTTGGTAAATGAATTGATTACTTGCCCAATGTTCGGGAAGTAAACCCATCTAATTGAGTCGGCATAAGCGACAGACCGGGGTACGGTCTATTATTGTGTAAGTGGCTGGGTGGCAGTCCATCAACGCGTAAGAGGCCGGGTGGCGGTCCAGCACAAGGTCCTTATGAGGCCAGGGTGATGACCGGTGGGGGATTCATCCATCTACTAGTAGAAAAGGGTTACTTATTGGTATCTTTGCCTGATCAGCAAGATATCTGGTTTGTGCCAAAATTCTTTTCCTTTCCAAAATTCATTGGATGTTTTAAACTCTGTTCATACTTTACATAACATAGGTTCCAGGAAATGTTTAAGAGATATATATATATGTGGATATATATATATCGGGGCTAAATAAAGTATCTCGTAACTTTATTTCATTCAATAATATTTCAAAGATTGAATCTATTCAGATCTTGTCTTGTAGTCTCATCTATGTGATGAACTTTTGAAATTAATTATAACTTGAACGGTGGTAGTTCAAGTAGTATTTGGGAAAGATATAAGTATATTGGGGTATTTGGTAACCTCATCTTTTAAACTTATATCTAATTAATAATTGTCTTATGAATGACAAAGATTTTCAGAAAAACGTTGAGACAAGGTTAGATATATGAGATCACCTTGCAACGATATTTTTTTATACAGTTATACACTGGGACTTTGTGTATATTATGCATGGAAGAGGACTTCCAATATTTTGAAAAGTATATATGTATATATACTGAATATTTTGCGACTTCATCGCATTAAGATATCAAACTTGGTTCATTTCTTTTGACCAAGACTTTCATGAGTATTATGAGTAGGCTCATATACTATTAATCATTATATATATTATTTTGGTGGGCTTGCTGCTCACCCTTGCTTTCTTCTTTCATCACACAACAACAGATAGAAAAGATGAACAGAACCAAGCTCCCGATTTGCAAGCGATTAGGAGACGTTCCGCAGTTTTCTAGAAGCATTGATGCCGCCATAGCTGAGGTAGGAACTACCAATAGGCTAGGCTTTCAACTTTTGATGTACCAGATTTATTTATATTTATGAATTGTAATAATGGCAAAGAAATGTAAATTTATTCAGAAAACCTTTTAAGGTGTATTGGCAGATAATTGTGGAATAAAATGACTTGTGGTTATTTTTGGATGTTCATCTCTGAGACTATAACGTGTGGTGTGTGTGTTTATTGTGGGGTCACAGTACAGAGTAGTTGAGTAATTATTAAGATTGGGTGTTATTAAGGGAAATGGAACTCGTGACGACCCGGATCCCCGACCCCGGATCTGGGGGTGTTACAGGTTAACTATGTAATTTATGCACTTATGCACCGATGATATGGTTATTATCCAATACTAAGACGATAACAATTTGGGTTGTTTATACTACGAATTAAACTAACGATTATTGTTGTGAATATGTTGTGTACCTGATGATCACTTAAACAAAACATCTAAGTAGATTTTACTTAGTGAAATAATGTAGCACTCGATGGATAAGAATTATAGTCCCGACGGATAACTCATTATAGTCCCGACGGATGATTAACTTATTATCCATCGAGTGAGTAGCTTATGTAATAGTAAGTTTATAGCACAGTGATGTATGCACCTTTGTATAGAATCTGTAGTAGCATATAAGTCATGTTGACTTTAACTAGATATGCAGAATAGGTTGATTAATTGTACATAAGTAATGTCTTGTAATTCTGTATAAGTGAAATGAAGTCAAATGCCAAAGTAGCTACCGACGGATGATTAACAAAGCCTTCGGCGGATGATCAAATGACTATCAACGGATGTTTAACATAGCAGTCGACGGATGATCAATTAAGTCATCGACGGATGATCTGAAAGTCGACGGATGATCATATAAAGAATTCAAACTTCAGTTGAACAGTGAAAGCTGACACACAGCCGTCGAGTTGTATACAAACACATTGTGGAAGCCCATTAACTGGGTAATAGAGGATGAAAAGCAGCAAAGATTAAGACTGTTAGATTTTATATTTATTCAGTCTTTTTGACTTTGTAATCTTGGTATTATATAAACCAAGAGAGTAACAAATAAAAATAACTGAGATAACTGAGAAACACAAAAACAGAGAAATCTTTGTAAGCATAACTTTTAGCATTTCCTGTATTCTCAGCAGTTCTATTTTGTAAGCAGTTGTGAGCATTTTTGCACACAGAGTCCTCTCGATATATTATATATATCTCTGGTGGAATTGTTTAAATACATCAGAAAGTTTTTAAAGACTCTTGTTTTTAATTACTTATGTTTTGATTCATTCAAGTTTACATTCCGCATTGTGCTAATCAAAACAAATATATCTATAATCGAGCTGAACATTTTTTTTCAAGAAAAAGGTTCAAGAATTCCATTCAACCCCCCTTCTGTAATTCTTGCCACATTTTTAAGGGACTAACAATTGGTATCAGAGCAAGCTCTTAATCTACAAAGAGTTTAAAGATCAAAACAATTCAGCAAGATGAACAAGAAAGATGTTAGAGTCAAGATTCCTTTTCTTGATAAAGATAATTATCATCATTGGAAGGTAAAGATGCATCTTCATATGCTTTCTCAAGATGAGGCCTATGTGGACTGCATAGAAAGAGGCCCTCATGTTCCAATGAGAGCTGCAACAGAAAATGAGCCATCTGTTCCAAAGCCAAGGGATGAATGGTCTGATCCTGACATTGAACAAGTCAGGAAAGATAAAAAGGCCATGAACATTCTGTTCAATGGTGTTGATGCAGACATGTTTGATAACATCATCAACTGCAAGACTGCCAAGGAAGTTTGGGACACAATAAAGATAATCTGTGATGGTACTGAGCAAGTAAGAGAAAATAAAATACAGCTCCTGATTCAGCAATATGAGCATTTTCACAATGAAGAAAGTGAGTCACTCACTGACATTTTTAGTAGATTCCAAAAACTACTAAATGCTCTTAAGTTGCATGAAAGAGTCTATCAGACTAAAGACTCCAATCTGAAATTTCTCAGATCTCTTTCAAAGGAATGGAAACCAATGACAGTCTCATTGAGAAACTCACAAGATTATAAGGAGTTTACTTTAGAGAGACTGTATGGCATTCTGAAAACCTATGAGCTTGAGATAGAGCAAGATGATAGAATGGAGAGAGGAAAGAAGAGAGGAGGATCCATTGCACTAGTTGCTGATCTGGAAAAGGAGAAAGAAGTGAAGATGGAAGCTGTGGAATCAACTTCAAAGGTCTGTGAAAGTAAGGGTAAGGGGCTAGCTGTAGAAAGTGAAGAATCATTGAGCCAAGATGACATGGAGGACATTGATGAGCACCTAGCATTCCTTTCAAGAAGATTTGCCAAGCTCAAGTTCAAAAAGAACTTTGGATCAGCCAAGCCAAATAGAAACATGGTGGATAAGTCAAAATTCAAAAGTTTCAAATGTGGCTTGGCAGGGCATTTTGCAAATGAGTGTAGAAAGTCAGATTCCAGTAAGAAAAGGTTTGAGTCTCTAGATTACAAGCAAAAATACTTTGATCTACTCAAACAAAAGGAAAGGGCTTTTATTACATAAGAGAATGACTAAGCAACTGATGGTTTGGATGAAGATGAAGATGTCAGCTATGTCAATCTAGCCCTAATGGCCAAGTCTGATGAAACAGAGACAAGTTCCTCAAGCAATCAGGTAATCACTATAAACCTTGCACATTTATCTAAAGCTGAGTGTAATGATGCCATAAATGACATGTCTACAGAATTGTATCATTTGCGTGTTACACTTAAGTCTCTCACTAAAGAAAATGCTAAAATCAAAGAAAACAACTTATTTTTAAGTGAGAGGAATAATGTGCTTGAGTCTCAGTTTGTTGAGTTTGAGAAACTAAAAATTGAGTGTAAGATTGCCAATGAGGAATTAACTGAGTCCTTGAAAAAGGAAGAAATTTTGAAGAAGCAGCTCGATCGTGAACAAGAGGTGATTAAAGCATGGAAAACATCCAGAGATGTTCATGCTCAAATCACTAAGGTTCAAGGAATTGAGTCCTTTTGTGATGAAGCCTGGAAAAAGAATAAGGAGAAACTAGAACCTATTTTGGTAGATGGGTTGCTGACAGATGTAGATTCGACGGATGATGAGGATTATCCATCGGATAACAAAAAGTGTTATCCGTCGAATGATAAAAATCCTCATCCGTCGGCTGTAAGCAAACCCATTAGCAAAGCCAAATTAATCAATCTAAATGAAAAGTATGGGTCTGTTTCCAAGAACTTTGTTTCAGGAGAGTGAAGTCAAGCTAAGAAAGGGAAAAAGGCTAATATTGGTCACATGACTGTCAAACAGTTGAGTGACAGACTTGAGAAGATAGAGGTAAAAATAGAGATAAAAAAGAAAAACAATAGGAATGGTAAAGAGGGATTAACAAACACAATAACTACACACCTGATAAATATGCTCCTAGAAAAATCTGTTTCAAGTGTGGTAGTGTAAATCATTTGTCTGTTAATTGCAAATCTGCCATGCCTACTCCCATATCTGTTCAGCCTCAATTTCCTAACATGAATGCCATGCCTCCCATGCCTATTAATGCTATGCCTACACAGAACATGAATGCACAGTTTGCTAATATGCCATTTGCACCTAATTCATATTATGCTGCATACAATATGCCTCAAATGCCATTTAGCATGCCTTACTGGAATAACATGTTTGCACCAAGCATGCCATTTCCTGTTAGCCATAACATGCATGATAATTCTGTTGCATTTAGTGGTTTCAAAGGTACAACCCAATTGACTAAGGAAGAATCTAAAATTGCTAAGTCAAATGAGATAAGGCCTAAGAAACAGAAGAAGAAAGCTAACAAGGCAGGACCCAAGGAAACTTGGGTACCCAAATCAACTTGATTTGATTTTGATGTGTGCAGGGAAACAAAAAGAATCTTTGGTACTTGGATAGTGGCTGTTCAAGACACATGACTGGTGATTCTACCCGGCATACAGAGTTTAAGGAGAGAGCTGGCCCAAGTATCACTTTTGGAGATGACAACAAAGGTTATACTGTGGGATATGGCTTGATTTCAAAGGACAATGTCATCATTGAAGAGGTTGCCTTAGTGGATGGTCTCAAACACAATCTGTTCAGTATCAGCCAACTTTGTGACAAAGGCAACTCAGTAACCTTCAACAAAGAAGCCTGTGTTGTGACTAACAATCAAAACAACAAAGTGGTTCTCACTGGTGTGAGAAGAGGAAATGTGTATCTAGCTGACTTCAACTCAACTAAAGCAGATCTATAACTTGTCTTCTCAGTAAAGCAAGTCAAGATGAAAGTTGGCTATGGCACAAGAAGCTATCCCATTTAAACATCAAGACCATGAATGAGCTGGTAAAAAAAGAGCTAGTAAGAGGCATTCCTCTAGTGGAGTTTACAAATGATGGACTGTGTGATGCCTGCCAAAAAGGGAAGCAGATCAAAGCATCATTCAGGAAGAAACTTGATTCAGCAATTGAAGAGCCTCTACAACTGCTTCACATGGATTTGTTTGGACCAGTCAATGTATTGTCAATTTCAAAGAAAAGATTTTGCCTAGTAATTGTAGATGATTTCTCAAAGTTCTCTTGGACATATTTCCTAAAGTCTAAAGATGAGGCTAGTGAAATCATCATCAATCACATAAGGCAAGTTAACAATCATCCTGATTTCAAAGTTAGGAGAATCAGGAGTGACAATGGAACTGAGAGAACTATGTCATGAGAGCATTTTGTGAGGAAAATGGGATCTTGCATGAGTTTTCAGCAGCAAGGACTCCAAAACAAAATGGAGTAGTGGAAAGAAAGAATAGATCTCTTATTGAAGCTGCAAGGACAATGCTTGAAGAATCAAAATTACCAACATATTTCTGGGCTGAAGCTGTAAACACTGCATGCTACACTCAGAACATCTCTCTGATTAATCAAGCAAGATGCATGACACCTTATCAATTGTTCAAGAACAAGAAGCCAACTCTAAACTTTCTTCATGTCTTTGGCTGTAAATGCTATATTCTGAGAAATCAACCTGATCAAAATGGGAAGTTTGATGCTAAAGCAGATGAAGGAATTTTTGTTGGATATGCTGTTGGTAAATCATATAGAGTCTACAATCTAAGAACCAACATTGTTGTTGAATCTATACATGTTATGTTTGATGATAAAAAGATTGAAGGACTAAAAGATGGAGATTACCATGAAAGCCTCAAATTCGACAATGTTGAGATGGTCAGTGATGAAAGTGATGATGAGAGTGATCAAGAAACAGTGTCTAAGGATAATGCAGACACATCTACCACCAATGAAGCACATAACTCAACATCCGTCGAGTTACATAATGCTTCATCCGTCGGAAGGCAATCTGTGTTATCCGTCGGAAGACAACCTGCCTCATCCGTCGGTACTCAAAATTCACCATCCGTCGGGTTATCTAAAGGAGCAGGAAATCAATGAAGGTCACCCATAGAAAGTACCCCTTTCTCAAATCAAAGATCTACAAACTCAGGGGGAGTTTCTAGCAATCAAAACTCAATCACACATCAAGACAACATTGAGGTCTCTTCATCTAGAGCTAATCTACTTCAACCAAGGAAATGGACAAAAGATCACCCCTTTGAAGGTAGAAGAAGCCTTGTTAACTAGATATGCAGAATAGGTTGATTAATTGTACATAAGTAATGTCTTGTAATTCTGTATAAGTGAAATGAAGTCAAGTGCCAAATTAGCTACCGACGGATGATTAACAAAGCCTTCGACGGATGATCAAATGACTATCAATGGATGTTTAACATAGCAGTCGATGGAAGATCAATTAAGTCATCGACGGATGATCTGAAAGTCGGCGGATGATCATATCAAGAATTCAAACATCAGTTGAACATTGAAAGCTGACACACAGCCGTCGAGTTGTATACAAACACATTGTGGAAGCCCATTAACTGGGTAATAGAGGACGAAAAGCAGCAAAGATTAAGACTGTTAGATTTTATATTTGTTCAGTCTTTTTGACTTTGTAATCTTGGTATTATATAAACCAAGAGAGTAGCAAATAAAAATTACTGAGATAACTGAGAAACACAAAAACAGAGAAATCTTTGTAAGCATAACTTTTAGCATTTCCTGTATTCTCAGAAGTTCTATTTTGTAAGCAGCTGCGAGCATTTTTGCACACAGAGTCCTCTCGATATATTATATATATCTTTGATGGAATTGTTTAAATCCACCAGAAAGTTTTTAAAGGCTCTTGTTTTTAATTACTTATGTTTTGATTCATTCAAGTGTACATTCCGCATTGTGCTAATCAAAACAAATATATCTATAATCGAGTTGAACATTTTTTTTCAAGAAAAAGGTTCAAGAATTCCATTCAACCCCCCTTCTGTAATTCTTGCTACATTGTTAAGGGACTAACAATTATAACTAAGAGAGTAAATATTGTTGTATATTATATGAGACAAACAGGAGATTCTAACTTCATTAAATACTTCATTCAATAGCCTTATTGTTCTTAACCTTAGCATGCAATGGTAATGACTCTAATCAGATAACACGAAACTGCTAAACGCCAACTTTCGTTACATGAATAACATACTACCAGACATCCACAAAAGAGATAGAAGCTGAATAGACACCAATTATATTGAGACCCTATATGTCTATAGAATTTGACAACATAACGGTTTGAAGCACAAGTTATCTATTATGATTACACAGGGCAAGTAAGATGGGTAAAATTACCTATGAATCATGTATAACAATAACACATGAACCTATGCTAGCATGGCCAGTTCTAAATCCTTAAATTCACTGTCGTTTCATTTAGAATTAACACGCTATCTTACAAGTTCGCGACTCTTATAAGATGAATAAGCACAACCAATACTAGGTTATCATACAATCACCATATACTAAGGCGTACAAACAATTTAACTAAAGAAATCCATAAATAAATCCGCTAGAACCCCACGATAGCGATTAGCCCATAATCAGACTCATCATCAACATGGGTTCCGATGAAAGCATGGTATAATAAACGTAGTCTTTATACTTAATTAACAAAACCAAGTACGAAACAAGAGTAAAGGTTCACAAGTAAGAAAACTAGCATCCAAGTTATAACTTAGAACGAAGATTCACAAGTAAAAACAAGATCTTCTTCGTCTTCGTTGAATCCGTGCTAAAACGGTCTTCTTACGGCTCTCCTTGCACTCTGGTACGTCTCTCTCATGAAAAGTCCTTATTTGAATATATATAGTAGCCCTTTGCAATCTGGAAGTCTCCCCACTTAAAATCGAATTAGAATTAGGATTCATATTTTTCGCACCGGCGCGGCCGCATGCTATCACAGCGCGGGCGCGCTGCCTTTCTGGAATCTTGGCGCGGCCGCGCGCTATCACAGCGTGGGCGCGCCGTCCTTCTGGGAAAAACTCAAATTTCATCTTTTTCCTTGCTGCTTCGAGCCGGCTTTACACGAGCTTTTATTCCAACACCACCTTGACTTCAAATTAGCATCAAAACAATGCTAATTCACCTAATTACCTAGATAATGCATGAAATACAAAAACACTAGAAAATACATTAAAACACTTAACAACTTGAGCACAAATGCATCAATTCGAAGCTTATTAGAGCATAATAAAGTGTCATAAATGCCACTCAACAGATACCATTTATGTAGTGAGTCTATATTAATAGGTACCTTAAATATATTATATAAATAACAGAGAGTTCATGAATCAAGGGGGAGGTTCATCTTCAAGGAGTCAACTTCCATGTGCAAGAAAATGGTCTAAGTCATACACACCTGACTTAATCATTGTAAACCCTGACAGTGGGGTAAGAACTAGAAAAACCACTCAAAATGAATGTTTCTACCATTCTTTTCTATCTCAAACTGAACCCAAGAAGGTTGAAAAAGCTCTGCAAGAGGCTGACTGGATTACAACAATGTAAGAGAAGCTTAATGAATTTGAAAGGAACAAAGTCTGGACTCTTGTGCCAAGACCAAAGAACAGATCTGTAGTTGGCACAAGGTGGGTGTTCAGGAAACAAAACTGACAGTGAGGGCATTGTTACAAGAAATAATGCAAGACTGGTTGCAAAGGGCTATTCACAACAAGAAGGCATTGATTATGATGAGACATTTTCTCCAGTTGCAAGGCTTGAGGCAATTAGAATCTTTCTAGCCTATGTTGCTCACATGAAGTTTAAGGTGTTCCAATGGATGTATAGAGTGCATTTTTAAATAGAGAACTTGAAGAGGAAGTTTATGTAGAATAGCCTCCAGGGTTCATTGATCCAAAGTATCCAGATCATGTCTACTTATTCGATAAAGCACTCTATCGACTGAAGCAAGCTCCAAGGGCCTGGTATGAAACACTTGCTCTATTTCTGCTAGAAAGTGGTTTCACAAGAGAAACAATTGATAAAACTCTCTTTTATAAATACCATGGTAAGGACTTGTTATTAGTACAAATATATGTTGATGATATTATTTTTGGATCTACTAATGATAAACTCTGTGAGAGATTTGCAAAGCTAATGCAGTCCAGGTATAAAATGAGTATGATGGGAGAATTGAGTTACTTTCCGTTGTTACAAGTTAAACAGACTAATGAAGGGATCTTCATAACTCAATCCAAATACACCAGGAATTTACTCAAAAGATTTGGAATGCAAGACTGCTCAACTGCATCAACTCCCATGGCCACTGCAACCAAGTTAGATTTAAATACTGGTTCTTCAGTAGATATAACTAACTAAAGAGGTTTGATAGGCTCACTCCTATATCTGGCTGCTAGTAGACCTGATATCATTTATGCTACCTGTCTCTGTGCAAGGTTCCAAGCTAATTCATTTGAACCTCATCTATTAGCTGTGAAAAGAATTTTTAGGTATCTCAAAGGAAGCATGAAAGTGGAATTACGGTATCCTGGAGATTTTGATTTTAAGCTAATTGGATATTCAGATGTTGATTTTGCAGGATGTAAAATAGAAAGGAAAAGCACTTTTGGAAGCTGCCAATTTCTTGGTGGCAGATTGGTTTCTTGGTATAGCAAGAAACAAAAGTCAATTTCCACATCAACTGCAGAAGCATAATATATTACTGCAGGAAGCTGTTGTGCTCAGATTCTATGGATAAAGGATCAGTTACTGAATTATGCATGAGATTATTCTGCTATTCCTATATATTATGATAATCAAAGTGCTATTTCAATGACAGGAAATCCAGTGCAGCATTCAATGACTAAACACATCAGCATCAGGTACTATTTCATAAGGGAACATATGGAAGCAGGTTTAGTGGAATTGGTCTTTGTTCCAACAGATCAGCAAGTAGAAGATATATTCACCAAGCCTCTCCTTGAAGCTATTTTCACAAGATTGGTGAATGATATCAGGACATTTCTCAAACTCTAATAATTAAGTCATAATTGCTGATATTTGAAGCATGGTATCTTATTATGTGTCAGTACTTGTTAGATACTGATTATTATGCTAAATGTTGATGCCATGATAACATGCAATTAACTTCTATGATTTTTATCTGAAAACTGAATGTTGAACTACTGATTATGCGTATATGCTCTATTATTAGTTAAACTTGCTTTGACTAATAGTTCCTTTCAGTAGTTGTTAAATTCTGATATTGGTCAAACCAGTGTTGACTGATAAATCCTGATAGTCGTAATTAAAATACTGATAATGGTCAAACCATGATTGATTGTATATTTCATTGATTATTTTGAATTTATTTGAAATAAATGGTTATGCAGTATTCATAATTAATAGTGAGTTAGTGGAATATCTTTTAATTGCCTAAATGGGTTAGCTACTGATGTACGTATCTATTAACACTTGAGTACTTACATTGGGAATAGGTATCTGAAGAGAGAGATTACTTTTTATTTACCTAGATACATGTAATCGTGTATACGTATTATTTTTAATTATTACATGGTTAAATCAAAGAGTCTTTTCAGTTTTTATCTCCTACAAACCCTCCGCTTCTAAAATTTCTCGCTACCTTTTTCATACACAACTCATCATCTTCTCAAATCTTTTGTGAAAACTTCACAAACACTCATCAAAAATGGCTCAACCCCAATTCTACAAACGCAACGGTGGATGCTACATGCCAATCTTCAATCCAAGTGATGAGAAGATGTACTTCGATCCATATGGACTTCTAGTTCGTACTGGAGGTGAAATCTATCACCCAACTGAAGTTCCAAACTCAGTCTATGATCGTCTCTCTTGGGATGATCAGTTGGAACTGCATTTCTTCACTGGAGAACTTCTTCTTAAAGAATAACTCCGTGTTGAGTTGGCGGAACGTTTTCGTGAAGCAGCTCTTGAGCTACAAGAGAATATCATTTCTCTTGCAGGGACAATGAGTAGGATTTATCATCGTATGGCGATGAGGGAAGAGCAGGCTGCAAAGAGGCAGAAGAAGTCTGAGTAGTTAGATTGTTTTAGGTTTTTATGTTTAGAAATCTAAATCTTGTACTCGTCTTCTTAAATGTTAGTGAAAATATCTTTGTCTTCTTTGACTCTTTAAGTGAATGAATGTTTACTGTCTTGTTTGTGCTTGAATGATCATGACTGTTCATATTCCAATTAGTACTGCATGCTTAATTTCAGATATCTCTATTAGTGCATATGAGAAACTAATCTCTATCTGAGTTCATTTGTTCACTACAGTACAGATTGAGCATATTACAGGAAGAAACTGAAGTAACAAAAGTAATTTATGTAAGAGTTAATTTTGATCTCATAAGAATTATAATCTTTTAGTGTTATGTTCTATCCAAATTCTTTGAAACTTTCTTTTTCTCACCAAGAAAGTTGTCTATACTCAATCTCAAAATCATAAATCTTATATCTTAAATTTCTTCTTACAACTGAAACACTTGAATCCATTTCTCAAATGTTTCTAATATCAAGTGACATAGTTCTTGAAATTATGCTCACCACTAAGAAACAACATTAAGTTGGTTAGAGACTACATGCTGAGGTAGATCTTAATGATACTAACAGAGACACGGGGGTTTCATCAGTTTTTACTGAAGACTCTGTGAAAGCTTTCAATAAACACATTCAAGTGTTAGTTCTTTGTAAGAAGAACAAGGTTTGAGATCATGGTACATGAAAGTAACCTGATCAAATCCTCTCCAATTCAAATGGAGGTTCCCATAATTGGTGAACAACAACTGTCATAACCATAGTATTAACTGTGAGTTTAATTGTGTTGTTAGGAGCAATTGATGATATCAAACAGTGTTGTGCATATGTTGTGTACTTGATGATTTCATAAAAAAAACCTAAGTAGATTTTACTTAGTGAAATAATGTAGCACTCGACGGATAAGAATTATAGTCCCGACGGATAACTCATTATAGTCCCGATGGATGATGACTTATTATCCATCGCAGTGAGTAGCTTATGTAATAATGAGTCTGTAGCGCATTTCTGCATACACCTTTGTATAGACTCTGTAGTAGCATATAAGTCATGTTGACTTTAACTAGATATGCAGAATAGGTTGATTAAATTGTACATAAATGATGTCTTGTAATTCTGCATTAGTGAAATGAAGTCAAGTGCCAAAATAGCTACCGACAGATGATTAACAAAGCCGTCGACGGATGATTAAATGGCTACAACGGATGTTTAATATAGCAGTCGACGGATGATCAATGAAGCCATCAATGGATGATCATAAAGTCAACAAATGATCATGTCCCAACGGATAAAGAATTCAAACATCATTGACAGTGACAACTGGTCACATGCGTCGGGATGTATACAAATGGAATGAGGAAGCCTATTAACTGGGTAATAGAGAACAAAGTAACAAAGCATTAGAACTGATAGTTTTTATAATGATTCTATCTTTTGACTTTGTAATCTTGGTAATATATAAACCAAGAAGTAGCAAATAGAAACTAAGATCTGAGAAAAAAAAGGTGAGAAACATTTGTAAGCAGAATTATTAGCATTTCTCTGTATTCTCAGTAGTTCAAATTTGTAAGCAGCTGTGAGCATTCTTGCACACAGAGTTCTCTCGATATAATATATATCTTTGGTGGAATTGTTTAAATCCACCAGAAAGTTTTTAAAGACTCTTGTTTTTAATTACTTATGTTTGATTCACGTAAGTTTTATTCCGCATTGTGCTAATCAAAACAATCATATTTGTATTCGAGTTGAACATTTTTATTTTAAGAAAAAGGTTCAAGAATTCCATTCAACCCCCTCTGTATTCTTGCTATTTTGTTAAGGGACTAACAATTGGTATCAGAGGAAGCTCTTAATCTACAAAG
>NW_027420065.1:0-43451 GCF_009905375.1 Apium graveolens
TAGATTTTTTGGTGAATACATGGAGCAGAGCTAGATATCTACTTAGAAGGCCTAGGAACCTATTTGGAAGCATTATAAAAGGTTCTGAAAACCCAACATTTACATTATTTACTTTATTAGAATAACACATAATTATATAATCTTCTTCAAGTTTTGTTTAATTATATTATGTAATGGAGTCAACAAGTTATTATTGTCTATTTATACTAAAGTTATATTATTTGAGTTGTGTGAGATTGTTTTTTGGAAATATTGTTGGGTGCCACAAGTGATAAGCAGATCATGGGTTGAGCAGACATGGAAGATAGAAGAGTAGCGCATTTTGTGTATTACCTGGTTCAACAAATGAAGGACTGTATAGAGCTAAAACAGTCAGCTTACACAAAGAAAATATTGGAGAAGGCTGGAATGCAAGCTTTTAACCCCACTAAATATCCTATGGATCCGAAGGAGCATTTGACTAACGACGAAGGCGGGAAACTGGTGGATCCAACAGAATACAAAAGCTTGGTTGGAGGACTTCGCTACCTTGTGCATACATGTCCCGACATGGCTTATGATGTGGGGATAGTCAGCCGTTTAATGGAAAAGCCCACAGTTCTTCATATGAATGCTATAAAGCGTATACTCAGGTACGTCAAGGGTACAATTAACTACGGCTGGTTTATTCGAGGGATATTAGAAACAATATGCTTACAGGATACTCGAATAGCGATTTTGGAGGACAAACAGATGACAGGAAGAGTACAAGAGGAATGGTATTTTACTTAAATGATAACCTCATCACATGGGTCTCACAGAAACAAAGGTGTGTGGCCTTGTCTTCGTGCGAGGCAGAGTTTATGGGAGGGACGACATCAGCTTGTCAAGCTGTTTGGCTGAGGAATCTGCTGAGCAAGCTAACAGGTGAAGATATGGGTCCAGTAATCTTGTACATTGATGATAAATCCGCCATCGATCTTGCAAGGAACCTAGTTTTTCATGGGCGTAGTACAACATATAGACAAACGCTACCATTATATTCGAGAATGTGTTGAGAGAAAGGAGATCATTGTCAAGCATGTGAGTAGTGATATGCAACGAGCAGATTTCCTGACCAAAGCTCTCACTACTATCAAATTTGAAAGAATGCGCAGATTACTGGGAGTAATGGAGTTGCCTAAATAAGTTTCAAAACTAAGGGGATGATTGTTGGAATTATTTTGAAACTTATAGCTAGTTTTAAAATAATTAAAGTATGTGCATGTTGAATTAGTATGCATAGTCGTGGAGAAGTTTTAGAAATGGCATATGTAGACACGTAGAAGTAGAACTGCATTAGAAGAGTTAGTTGTTTGATGGCCCTTGTTTTTTAGCTTGCATATTCTATCAGCTATCTATTTATATGTACGCTTCAAATCAATAAAAACAACTTACACGCAAGTCTTTGTTTTTCTCAGTTTTACAATACACAGCTTATATATATATTGTATACATCCTGCATTGAGTATAAACCAAGAAATATGTTGTTCGAAAACCAACTCAAAAAAATTAGGAATTTTACTTTAGCATTAAGTTTTACATCATTTATAACATGATATATATATATATATATCTATATAGCTAGGGAGATGATCGAAATACAAACAAACTTTTAAAATTAAAGCTATAAACTACTATCAAGCCCCTAAGTCAATCTAATATAATCCAGGCACCACACATAATTGACCTACATCCTCCTGCACAAAATCTCAAGTTTCTAAACACATAAACTATATCCTTTAATTATTTTTAAGTATAATTAATGGCATATGCATCATGAAAGTTAGATGTCCTTACTCAAACTATTTGTCATTCAATATTACTAAAAATGTAAATTAGTATTGTCTATAATCATGTCATCAATATAATAGAATAATAAGAAAATGAATTATAACCACACACCGCGTTTAGAGATGGCATGTAATAGTAGAATCATCTACACCCATCCTCTCTCACTCTAATTTTTATCATGTACTGATGTACATAACCAATCCCCTTGAAATACCTGTAGAAAACAATAATTAGAAAAAAATTAACTATGATTATTTATTTTTTCAAGATGAGTAAAGACATATACCGTGCCATCTTGCTTTACATTCTGTATAGGGAGTGGAGGGGTGGTTTTCTTTATTGTCTTCTTCATCTTCGAATATGTTCATCAGTGTTTATTGTAAATTTGACTCTCTATGAAATAGATGGGGGCGGCTGACAGTGGGTCAAGTGTTAGGGTTTGTGAAAAGATAACACTCTTTTTATAGGAAAATTTCCTATATAATTACTAATTTTATTAAGATTTTTTTCAAATTCTTAATGTTGTATATCTTTATTTATTTTTTATTTCATAGTGAAAATTTCACAATTATTTTGAAAGTTAGTGTTTGGTTTCCACTTTTTAAACTTTCGAACATATTATACGTGCACCGTTGTTATTTTTATTATAAACTAATTAACAATAAACATCCTAAATAAATATAAAAAAATAATAAATATGACATATCAAATTTTAGTTTTGATTAGTTTAATAATGTGATTGAAAAAACAAATATCCAAATTACGCGTCAACATAGTTTAGACTATAGGTTTATAAAATAAATTATATATATTAAGATATCGGTTATATAATAAAAAAATATATATAATTGGTTAATATTTATTTTATTAGATATTTTTTTAAAGTGATAAATCGTAAAAGATTTTTATAACTCATAATACAAATTTAAAAAGTATACTCATACTAAAAATAAAAATTTGAAAATAAAAAAATTAATTTGCACATTACTAATAATGAAGAGTTAGATGAGAGAAGTTATATGAGATAAAAACCCGTGTAAAAGGGACAATGTATACCATATATTGTGTATCTCTGTCAATTATACTTATGGTAGAATCATATTTGTAATATACAACTTATTTATATATTACTAGACATTACTAGTGGAAATAGTTGGAGTTTATCATACAAATTGATACTAATGAAAATATCATATATCAGTATGAAAATTAGTATGACAACTGAGGCAACTCCCAACAATCTGCTTAATCCCCACTCTCATACTCCAAGCCCCACATGCCTCGGCCTTTAGCCCATCAGGGGTAGCCCACTTGCCTATCCCCATATGAGAGATTATTATGAAGTGTTGAACTAAATATTTGATACCACTTGGTGGGTTTGTTAAACAAACTTTAAATCCACATAAGTATGATATTATTTATTTTTAGGGCTTAGCCTGCATGAATTATTTTTGACCCCATCATCTAAAAAGGCTTCCTTCTAATAGAGTTAAATGGTTGTTTGTAAACTAGCAATCTCATTCCACAAATAAAAGCCTATGTAGTGACTTAATGAAAACATCTTCAATCATTAATAAAATATATAGTATGACAAAAATTAATATTTTTATTTTATCTTCCACATACATTGTTATATAATGTCAATGCAGACTTGGTAAACCGGACTCGGCCACCTCATCTCGAGATCATTGGGATTAGAAAATCTAATTGGAGAGGGCGATCCAGGACCTAAAAAGGGGAGAGTTAGCCACTATAAGGAAGAGTTATGAATCCATATTTGCTGTCTACCTACTGCCTTGGACTTCGTCGAGCTACAGCTTAATCCCAGCAATAACTTGATTACATTGTTCAGAATGAATAATCACACCTAATGCTCTCTCTTGCACCTGCAGATGATACATATTATATTGATTATAAACGTTCCAAGTACACATAATCAAATGAAAATCAACCCTTCTTCTAAGTTGTCCTGCTTCCAAAGAAATGATGTGTCGGTTCAGAGATATTTTAACCAGTAAAACTTCAACATATCTACTAATCTCTCTTTAACTTCTATGGTAGGTTCCAGATTGATATCAAATAAACTACAGTGTAATATTACACACTGAACTAGAATTAGAAAATCACCACAACCATCACCTGGACTCAACTGCACTAGATTCCGATCCTCTAAAGAATGAAAGGCGCCACCAAATCCAAATGATTAACTCAGATTTGGGAATTCAGTACCATGTCTGGAGAAACATCAGAATCCCACTCCGTAAACAATGTGTGGTAATGCTTACAAGGAAGAGTATGGAGTACGTGTGGGTTCCAGCACATCTCTGTCTAGCCTTCTTTCACACGTACGTAGCCACAAGAGAACTGAACTCCTCAATCTAGGAGAAAAACGGAGAATTTAAAAAACACCGCCTACTAATGAAATATGAATGCCCAACAATTTTTTAGCTTTTGCATGGTAAAAATTTTATATAAATTACCACACTTCCTTTCGAAATGGACAAATTTATGTCCTGTAAAACTTATCAAATTATATAATAATAATAATAACAATAATAACAATAATAAAATTGATACTCCTAAATTCGACGGAATGCAGTTGTATTTAGAGCGACGTCAGCGATCCGCGTGAATTATATCTAACGGACCATATTCAACTACTATCACAATAATCCAACAGTTGAAATTACATTTTATAAAAAATATTTACACACAAAAATAAAACAAAAATATATATAAAAAACTAACCTTAAACCCCCCCACCCCCTACCTAACGCGTTCCAAACTAGTTTGAAGTACGAGTAAAATTACTAGTTGACTATTAAAAAAGAAAACCAAATTTATTTATTTTTTTCTAAAAATTTTGTCATATCACTGAAATATATAGATCTTGATATCCGTAAGGTTGGATCATTCAATAATATTTTTAAAAATATCGAAACATCAATATGGGATTAAACACTAGTTAGAAGAGGCAAACCAAATATATTTATTTTTTCTAAATTTTTTATCATATCACTAAAATATACAGATCTTGACATCCCTACGGTTGGATCATTCATTAATATTTTTAAAAATATCGAAACATCAATATGGGATTAAACACAAGTTAGAAGTACTGGTCAAACTACTCTTTGACTATTAAAGAGGCAAACCAAATATATTTATTTTTTTCCAAAATTTTTGTCATATCACTAAAATATACAGATCTTGACATCCGTACAGTTGAATCATTCATTTATATTTTTAAAAATGTCGAATCATCAATATGGGATTAAACACTATTAGGAGTACGGGTCAAATTAGTAGTTGACTGTTAAAAAAGCTAACCAAATATATTTATTTTTTTCTAAAATTTTTGACATATCACTAAAATATACAGATCTTGACATCCGTACGGTTGGATCATTCATTAAAATTTTTAAAAATATCAAATGATGAATATGGGATTAAACACTAGTTAGAGGTACAAGTCAAATTACTAGTTGACTGTTAAAAAAACAAACCAGATATATTTATTTTTTTCTAAAATTATTGTCATATCACTAAAATATACAGATCTTGACATCCGAACGGTTGGATCATTCAATAATATTTTTAAAAATATCGAAACATCAGTATGGGATTAAACACTAGTTAGAAGTACTCGTCAAACTACTCTTTGACTGTTAAAAAGGCAAACCAAATATATTTGTTTTTTTCTAAAAATTTTATCATATCATTAAAATATACAGATCTTAACATCCGTACGGTTGGATCATTCATTAATATTTTTAAAAATATCGAATCATCACTATGGGATTAAACACTAGTTAGAAGTACTAGTCAAATTACTAGTTGATTGTTAAAAACGTAAACCAAATATATTTATTTTTTCTAAAACTTTTGTGTTATCACTAAAATATATAGATCTTGACATCCGTACGGTTGGATCATTCATTAATATTTTTAAAAATATTGAAACATCAATATGAGATTAAACACTAGTTAGAAGTACTTGTCAAAATACTTTTTGACTCTTAAAAAGGCAAACCAAATATATTTATTTTTTTCTAAAATTTTTGTCATATAACTAAAATATACAGATCTTGACATCCCTACGGTTGGATCATTCATTAAAATTTTTAAAAATATTGAATCATCAATATGGGACTAAACACTAGTTAGAAGTACTGGTCAAATTACTAGTTGACTGTTAAAAAATAAAACCAAATTCATTTATTTTTTTCTATAAATTTGTCATATCACTAAAATATACAGATCTTGACATCCGTACGGTTGGATCATTCAGTAATATTTTTAAAACTATCGAAACATCAATATGGGATTAAACACAAGTTAAAAGTACTCGTCAAACTATTTTTTGACTATTAAAAAGGCAAACCAAATATATTTAATTTTTTCTAGATTTATAAAAATATCACAAAAATATATTCATTTTTCCCAAACTCATGTTTATAGTTTTTTTTAAAAATATTTATAAAATGTGGTATTTATGATAAAATTGATCCAAATCATGGATTAAAATTTTTCTTAAAACATTGAATTCTCAAAAATAAATTTTAAAATTTAGAATATAATAATCTTTGTAAGGAAAATATTAATTAATATTTATGTCCTGTAAAAGTTATCAAATTATATAATAATAATATAATAATAATAATAACAATAATAACAATAATAAAATTGATACTCCTAAATTCGAAGGAATGCGGTTGTATTTAGAGCCACGTCAGCGATCCGCGTGAATTATATCTAACGGACCATATTCAACTACTATCACAATAATCCAATGGTTGAAATTACATTTTATAAAAAATATTTACACACAAAAATTAAACAAAATTATATATAAAAAAACTAAGCTTAAACCCCCCACCCCTACCTTACGCGTTCCAAACTAGTCAGAAGTAGTGGTCAAATTACTAGTTGACTTTTAAAAAAGAAAACCAAATATATTTTTTTTTCTAAAATTTTTGTCATATCACTAAAATATATAGATCTTGACATCCTTACGGTTGGATCATTCAGCGATATTTTTAAAAATATCGAAACATCAATATGAGATTAAATACTAGTTAGAAATACTCGTCAAACTACTCTTTGACTGTTAAAAAGGCAAACCAAATATATTTATTTTTTTCTAAAATTTTTATCATATCACTAAAATATACAGATCTTGACATCCGTACGGTTGGATCATTCATTAATATTTTTAAAAATATCGAAACATCAATATGGGATTAAACACTAGTTAGAAGTACAGGTCAAACTACTCTTTGACTATTAAAAAGGCAAACCAAATATATTTATTTTTTTCCAAAATTTTTGTCATATCACTAAAATATACAGATCTTGACATCCGTACGGTTGAATCATTCATTAATATTTTTAAAATATCGAATCATCAATATGGGATTAAACACTAGTCAGGAGTACGGGTCAAATTACTAGTTGACTTTTAAAAAAGCAAACCAAATATATTTATTTTTATTTAAATTTTTTGTCATATCACTAAAATATACTGATTTTGACATCCGTACGGTTGGATCAATCATTAATATTTTTAAAAATATCGAATCGTCAATATGGGATTAAACACTAGTTAGAAGTAACTGTCAAATTACTAGTTCACTGTTAAAAAAGCAAACCAAATATATTTATTTTTTTATATATTTTTTTTCATACCACTAAAATATACAGATCTTGACATACGTACGGTTGGATCATTCATTAATATTTTTTAAAATATCGAATCATCAATATGGGATTAAACAATATTTAGAAGTACTGGTTAAATTACTAGTTGACAGTTAAAAAATAAAACCAAATATATTTATTTTTTTCTATAAATTTTGTCATATCACTAAAATATATAGATCTTGACATCCGTACAGTAATAATTTTTAAAAATATCGAAACATCAATATGTGATTGAACACTAGTTGGAAGTACTCGTCAAACTACTCTTTCACGGTTAAAAAGGCAAACCAAATATATTTATTTTTTTCTTTAAATTTTGTCATATTACTAAAATATAAAGATCTTGACATCCGTACGGTTGGATCATTCAGTAATATTTTTTAAAATATCGAAACATCAATATGGGATTAAACACTAGTTAGAAGTACTCGTCAAACTACTCTTTGACGGTTAAAAAGGCAAACCAAATATATTTAATTTTTTCTAAATTTTTTATCATATCACTAAAATATACAGATCTTGACATCCGTATGGTTGGATCATTCATTAATATTTTTAAAAATATCAAAACATCAATATGGGATTAAACACTAGTTAGAAGTACCGGTCAAACTACTCTTTGACTATTAAAAAGGCAAACCAAATATATTTATTTTTTTCCAAAATTTTTTTCATATCACAAAAATATATTAATTTTTGTCCCAAACTGATGTTTGGAGTTTTTTTTAAAAATATTTATAAAGTGTGGTATTTATGATAAAATCGATCCAAATCATGGATTAAATTTTTTCTTAAAACATTGTATTCTAAAAAATAAATTTTGAAATTTAGAATATAATAATCTTTGTAAGGAAAATATTAATTAATATTTATGTCCTGTAAAAGTTATCAAATTATATAATAATAATAATAACAATAATAACAATAGTAAAATTGATACTCCTAAATTCGACAGAATGCGGTTGTATTTAGAGCGACGTCAGCGATCCGCTGTGAATTATATCTAACGGACCATATTCAACTACTATCACAATAATCCAACAGTTGAAATTACATTTTTATAAAAAATATTTACACACAAAAATAAAACAAAATTATATATAAAAAACTAACCTTAAACCCACCCACCCCCTACCTTACGCGTTCCAAACTAGTTTGAAGTACGAGTAAAATTACTAGTTGACTATTAAAAAAGAAAACCAAATATATTTATTTTTTTCTAAAAATTTTGTCATATCACTGAAATATATAGATCTTGATATCCGTAAGGTTGGATTATTCAGTAATATTTTTAAAAATATCGAAACATCAATATGGGATTAAACACTAGTTAGAAGAGGCAAACCAAATATATTTATTTTTTCTAAATTTTTTATCATATCACTAAAATATACAGATCTTCACATCCGTATGGTTGGATCATTCATTAATATTTTTAAAAATATCGAAACATCAATATGGGATTAAACACAAGTTAGAAGTACTGGTCAAACTACTCTTTAACTATTAAAAAGGCAAACCAAATATATTTATTTTTTTCCAAAATTTTTGTCATATCACTAAAATATACAGATCTTGACATCCGTACAGTTGAATCATTCATTTATATTTTTAAAAATGTCGAATCATCAATATGGGATTAAACACTATTTAGGAGTACGGGTCAAATTACTAGTTGACTGTTAGAAAAGCTAACCAAATATATTTATTTTTTTTAAAAATTTTTGACATATCACTAAAATATACAGATCTTGACATCCGTACGGTTGGATCATTCATTAAAATTTTTAAAAATATCAAATGATGAATATGGGATTAAACACTAGTTAGAAGTACAAGTCAAATTACTAGTTGACTGTTAAAAAAACAAACCAGATATATTTATTAATATTTTTAAAAATATCGAAATATCAGTATGGGATTAAACACTAGTAAGAAGTACTCGTCAAACTACTCTTTGACTGTTAAAAAGGCAAACCAAATATATTTGTTTTTTTCTAAAAATTTTATCATATCATTAAAATATACAGATCTTAACATCCGTACGGTTGGATCATTCATTAATATTTTTAAAAATATCGAATCATCACTATGGGATTAAACACTAGTTAGAAGTACTAGTCAAATTACTAGTTGATTGTTAAAAACGTAAACCAAATATATTTATTTTTTCTAAAATTTTTGTCTTATCACTAAAATATATAGATCTTGACATCCGTACGGTTGGATCATTCATTAATATTTTTAAAAATATTGAAACATCAATATGGGATTAAACACTAGTTAGAAGTACTTGTCAAACTACTTTTTGACTCTTAAAAAGGCAAACCAAATATATTTATTTTTTTCTAAAAATTTTGTCATATAACTAAAATATACAGATCTTGACATCCCTACGGTTGGATCATTCGTTAAAATTTTTAAAAATATCGAATCATCAATATGGGATTAAACACTAGTTAGAAGTACTGGTCAAATTACTAGTTGACTTTTAAAAAATAAAACCAAATACATTTATTTTTTTCTATAAATTTTGTCATATCACTAAAATATACAGATCTTGACATACGTACCGTTGGATCATTCAGTAATATTTTTAAAACTATCGAAACATCAATATGGGATTAAACACTAGTTAAAAGTACTCGTCAAACTATTCTTTGACTATTAAAAAGTCAAACCAAATATATTTAATTTTTTCTAGATTTATAAAAATATCACAAAAATATATTCATTTTTCCCAAACTGATGTTTATAGTTTTTTTTAAAAATATTTATAAAATGTGGTATTTATGATAAAATTGATCCAATTCATGGATTAAAATTTTTCTTAAAACATTGAATTCTCAAAAATAAATTTTAAAATTTAGAATATAATAATCTTTGTAAGGAAAATATTAATTAATATTTATGTCCTGTAAAAGTTATCAAATTATATAATAATAATAATAATAATAACAATAATAACAATAATAAAATTGATACTCCTAAATTCGAAGGAATGCGGTTGTATTTAGAGCCACGTCAGCGATCCGCGTGAATTATATCTAACGGACCATATTCAACTACTATCACAATAATCCAATGGTTGAAATTACATTTTATAAAAAATACTTACACACAAAAATTAAACAAAATTATATATAAAAAAACTAAGCTTAAACCCCCCACCCCTACCTTACGCGTTCCAAACTAGTCAGAAGTAGTGGTCAAATTACTAGTTGACTTTTAAAAAAGAAAACCAAATATATTTTTTTTTCTAAAATTTTTGTCATATCACTAAAATATATAGATCTTGACATCCTTACGGTTGGATCATTCAGCGATATTTTTAAAAATATCGAAACATCAATATGAGATTAAATACTAGTTAGAAATACTCGTCAAACTACTCTTTGACTGTTAAAAAGGCAAACCAAATATATTTATTTTTTTCTAAATTTTTTATCATATCACTAAAATATACAGATCTTGACATCCATACGGTTGGATCATTCATTAATATTTTTAAAAATATCGAAACATCAATATGGGATTAAACACTAGTTAGAAGTACAGGTCAAACTACTCTTTGACTATTAAAAAGGCAAACCAAATATATTTATTTTTTTCCAAAATTTTTGTCATATCACTAAAATATACAGATCTTGACATCCGTACGGTTGAATCATTCATTAATATTTTTAAAAATATCGAATCATCAATATGGGATTAAACACTAGTCAGGAGTACGGGTCAAATTACTAGTTGACTATTAAAAAAGCAAACCAAATATATTTATTTTTATTTAAATTTTTTGTCATATCACTAAAATATATTGATTTTGACATCCGTACGGTTGGATCAATCATTAATATTTTTAAAAATATCGAATCGTCAATATGGGATTAAACACTAGTTAGAAGTAACTGTCAAATTACTAGTTCACTGTTAAAAAAGCAAACCAAATATATTTATTTTTTTATAAATTTTTTTTATACCACTAAAATATACAGATCTTGACATACGTACGGTTGGATCATTCATTAATATTTTTTAAAATATCGAATCATCAATATGGGATTAAACAATATTTAGAAGTACTGGTTCAATTACTAGTTGACAGTTAAAAAATAAAACCAAATATATTTATTTTTTTCTATAAATTTTGTCATATCACTAAAATATATAGATCTTGACATCCGTACAGTAATAATTTTAAAAATATCGAAACATCAATATGTGATTTAACACTAGTTGTAAGTACTCGTCAAACTACTCTTTGACGGTTAAAAAGGCAAACCAAATATATTTATTTTTTTCTTTAAATTTTGTCATATTACTAAAATATAAAGATCTTGACATCCGTACGGTTGGATCATTCAGTAATATTTTTTAAAATATCGAAACATCAATATGAGATTAAACACTAGTTAGAAGTACTCGTCAAACTACTCTTTGACGGTTAAAAAGGCAAACCAAATATATTTATATTTTTCTAAATTTTTTATCATATCACTAAAATATACAGATCTTGACATCCGTATGGTTGGATCATTCATTAATATTTTTAAAAATATCAAAACATCAATATGAGATTAAACACTAGTTAGAAGTACCGGTCAAACTACTCTTTGACTATTAAAAAGGCAAACCAAATATATTTATTTTTTTCCAAAATTTTTTTCATATCACAAAAATATATTAATTTTTGTCCCAAACTAATGTTTGGAGTTGTTTTTAAAAATATTTATAAAGTGGGGTATTTATGATAAAATCGATCCAAATCATGGATTAAATTTTTTCTTAAAACATTGTATTCTAAAAAATAAATTTTAAAATTTAGAATATAATAATCTTTGTAAGGAAAATATTAATTAATATTTATGTCCTGTAAAAGTTATCAAATTATATAATAATAATAATAACAATAATAACAATAATAAAATTGATACTCCTAAATTTGACAGAATGCGGTTGTATTTAGAGCGACGTCAGCGATCCGCGTGAATTATATCTAACGCACCATATTCAACTACTATCACAATAATCCAACAGTTGAAATTACATTTTTATAAAAAATATTTACACACAAAAATAAAACAAAATTATATATAAAAAACTAACCTTAAACCTCCCCACCCCCTACCTTACGCGTTCCAAACTAGTTTGAAGTACGAGTAAAATTACTAGTTGACTATTAAAAAAATAACCAAATATATTTATTTTTTTCTAAAAATTTTGTCATATCACTGAAATATATAGATCTTGATATCCGTAGGGTTGGATCATTCAGTAATATTTTTAAAAATATCGAAACATCAATATGGGATTAAACACTAGTTAGAAGAGGCAAACCAAATATATTTATTTTTTCTAATTTTTTTTTCATATCACTAAAATATACAGATCTTCACATCCATATGGTTGGATCATTCATTAATATTTTTAAAAATATCGAAACATCAATATGGGATTAAACACAAGTTAGAAGTACTGGTCAAACTACTCTTTGACTATTAAAGAGGCAAACCAAATATATTTATTTTTTTCCAAAATTTTTGTCATATCACTAAAATATACAGATCTTGACATCCGTACAGTTGAATCATTCATTTATATTTTTAAAAATGTCGAATCATCAATATGGGATTAAACACTATTTAGGAGTACGGGTTAAATTACTAGTTGACTGTTAAAAAAGCTAACCAAATATATTTATTTTTTTCTAAAATTTTTGACATATTACTAAAATATACAGATCTTGACATCCGTACGGTTGGATCATTCATTAAAATTTTTAAAAATATCAAATGATGAATATGGGATTAAACACTAGTTAGAAGTACAAGTCAAATTACTAGTTGACTGTTAAAAAAACAAACCAGATATATTTATTATTTTCTAAACTTATTGTCATATCACTAAAATATACAGATCTTGACATCCGAACGGTTGGATCATTCATTAATATTTTTAAAAATATCGAAACATCAGTATGGGATTAAACACTAGTAAGAAGTACTCGTCAAACTACTCTTTGACTGTTAAAAAGGCAAACCAAATATATTTGTTTTTTTCTAAAAATTTTATCATATCATTAAAATATACAGATCTTAACATCCGTACGGTTGGATCATTCATTAATATTTTTAAAAATATCGAATCATCACTATGGGATTAAACACTAGTTAGAAGTACTAGTCAAATTACTAGTTGATTGTTAAAAACGTAAACCAAATATATTTATTTTTTCTAAAATTTTTGTCTTATCACTAAAATATATAGATCTTGAAATCTGTACGGTTGGATCATTCATTAATATTTTTAAAAATATTGAAACATCAATATGGGATTAAACACTAGTTAGAAGTACTCGTCAAACTACTCTTTGACTGTTAAAAAGACAAACCAAATATATTTATTTTTTTCTAAAATTTTTGTCATATAACTAAAATATACAGATCTTGACATCCCTACGGTTGGATCATTCATTAAAATTTTTAAAAATATCGAATCATCAATATGGGATTAAACACTAGTTAGAAGTACTGGTCAAATTACAAGTTGACTGTTAAAAAATAAAACCAAATACATTTATTTTTTTCTATAAATTTTGTTATATCACTAAAATATACAGATCTTGACATCCGTACGGTTGGATCATTCAGTAATATTTTTAAAACTATCGAAACATCAATATGGGATTAAACACTAGTTAAAAGTACTTGTCAAACTATTCTTTGACTATTAAAAAGGCAAACCAAATATATTTAATTTTTTCTAGATTTATTAAAATATCACAAAAATATATTCATTTTTCCCAAACTGATGTTTATAGTTTTTTTTAAAAATATTTATAAAATGTGGTATTTATGATAAAATTGATCCAAATCATGGATTAAAATTTTTCTTAAAACATTGAATTCTCAAAAATAAATTTTAAAATTTAGAATATAATAATCTTTGTAAGGAAAATATTAATTAATATTTATGTCCTGTAAAAGTTATCAAATTATATAATAATAATAATAATAATAATAACAATAATAACAATAATAAAATTGATACTCCTAAATTCGAAGGAATGCAGTTGTATTTAGAGCCACGTCAGCGATCCGCGTGAATTATATCTAACGGACCATATTCAACTACTATCACAATAATCCAATGGTTGAAATTACATTTTATAAAAAATATTTACTCACAAAAATTAAACAAAATTATATATAAAAAAACTAACCTTAAACCCCCCACCCCTACCTTACGCGTTCCAAACTAGTCAGAAGTACTGGTCAAATTACTAGTTGACTGTTAAAAAAGAAAACCAAATATATTTTTTTTTTCTAAATTTTTTGTCATATCACTAAAATATATAGATCTTGACATCCTTACAGTTGGATCATTCAGTGATATTTTTAAAAATATCGAAACATCAATATGAGATTAAATACTAGTTAGAATTACTTGTCAAACTACTCTTTGACTGTTAAAAAGGCAAACCAAATATATTTATTTTTTTCTAAAATTTTTATCATATCACTAAAATATACAGATCTTGACATCCGTACGGTTGGATCATTCATAATATTTTTAAAAATATCGAAACATCAATATGGGATTAAACACTAGTTAGAAGTACATGTCAAACTACTCTTTGACTATTAAAAAGGCAAACCAAATATATTTATTTTTTTCCAAAATTTTTGTCATATCACTAAAATATACAGATCTTGACATCCGTACGGTTGAATCATTCATTAATATTTTTAAAAATATCGAATCATCAATATGGGATTAAACACTAGTCAGTAGTACGGGTCAAATTACTAGTTGACTGTTAAAAAAGCAAACCAAATATATTTATTTTTATTTTAATTTTTTGTCATATCACTAAAATATACTGATTTTGACATCCGTACGGTTGGATCAATCATTAATATTTTTAAAAATATCGAATCGTCAATATGGGATTAAATACTAGTTAGAAGTACCTGTCAAATTACTAGTTGACTGTTAAAAAAGCAAACCAAATATATTTGTTTTTTTATAAAAAAATTTTCATACCACTAAAATATACAGATCTTGACATACGTACAGTTGGATCATTCATTAATATTTTTTAAAATATCGAATCATCAATATGGGATTAAACAATAGTTAAAAGTACTGGTTAAATTACTAGTTGACTGTTAAAAAATAAAACCAAATATATTTATTTTTTTCTATAAATTTTGTCATATCACTAAAATATATAAATCTTGACATCCGTACAGTAATAATTTTAAAAATATCGAAACATCAATATGTGATTGAACACTAGTTGGAAGTACTCGTCAAACTACTCTTTCACGGTTAAAAAGGCAAACCAAATATAATTATTTTTTTCTAAATTTTTTTATCATATTACTAAAATATACAGATGTTGACATCCGTACGGTTGGATAATTCATTAATATTTTTAAAAATATCAAAACATCAATATGGGATTAAACACTAGTTAGAAGTACTGGTCAAACGACTCTTTGACTATTAAAAAGGCAAACCAAATATATTTATTTTTTTCCAAAATTTTTGTCATATCACTAAAATATACTGATTTTTGTCCCAAACAGATGTTTGGAATTGTTTTAAAAATTTATAAAATGTCGTATTTATGATAAAATCGATCCAAATCATATATTAAAATTTTTCTTAAAACTTTGAATTCTCAAAAATAAATTTTAAAATTTAGAATATAATAATCTTTGTAAGGAAAATATTAATTAATATTTATGTCCTATAAAAGTTATCAAATTATATAATACTAATAATAATAACAATAATAATAATAATAAAATTGACACTCCTAAATTCGACGAAATGCGGTTGTATTTAGAGCCATGTCAGCGATCCGCGTGAATTATATCTAACGAACCATATTAAACTACTATCACAACAATCCAACGGTTGAAATTATATTTTATAAAAAAAATTTACACACAAAAATAAAACAAAATTATATATAAAAAACTAACCTTAAACCCCCCACCCCCTACCTTACGCGTACCAAACTAGTTAGAAGTACTCGTCAAATTACTAGTTGAGTGTTAAATGAAAATCAACCCTTCTTCTAAGTTGTCCTGCTTCCAAAGAAATGATGTGTCGGTTCAGAGATATTTTAACCAGTAAAACTTCAACATATCTACTAATCTCTCTTTAACTTCTATGGTAGGTTCCAGATTGATATCAAATAAACTACAGTGTAATATTACACACTGAACTAGAATTAGAAAATCACCACAACCATCACCTGGACTCAACTGCACTAGATTCCGATCCTCTAAAGAATGAAAGGCGCCACCAAATCCAAAATGATTAACTCAGATTTGGGAATTCAGTACCATGTCTGGAGAAACATCAGAATCCCACTCCGTAAACAATGTGTGGTAATGCTTACAAGGAAGAGTATGGAGTACGTGTGGGTTCCAGCACATCTCTGTCTAGCCTTCTTTCACACGTATGTAGCCACAAGAGAACTGAACTCCTGAATCTAGGAGAAAAACGGAGAATTTAAAAAACACCGCCTACTAATGAAATATGAATGCCCAACAATTTTTTAGCTTTTGCATGGTAAAAATTTTCTATAAATTACCACACTTCCTTTCGAAATGGACAAATTTATACTGAGAACACATATTTAGGTTAAATAATGAAAACATGAATGATTTTGAAATATTTCCTCCGCTGACTTAATTAAGAGTTTACATCCCCTTCTTTATTTTTTGAGCTGCTTTCTGAGTTCCAATTCAGAATAACAAACACGCCAGAAATGCCGTGATGGGACAAAAAAAAATGTCATGGTTCTATTGGCACCACCTACAAATATCCCCTTAGCTAGTGAATATATCTGTGGAAAAGTACAACGAAAGATATTCATAGTAAACCACAAACCAAAGAACAAGCGTCAAAATGCATATAAGCAAAGAACAGGCTTCAATATATGCATACCAAAATGTGCAGCACAGCAGAACACAGCCACAGAACATATTATAAGTGAACTCAGAACCTTCGGCTGCATTTATATCACTTTTGGTGCTAGTAGTATTTTGAAATATTATGCTTAGCCAGGTCATGATTAGTAGCAGCATGATGTAAAAAAACAAAAAAAATAAATAACAACAGGCAAGCTATTTGATGCAAAAATACAAACCACACTGTAACCACAAAAAACATATATCGTCTTAATATTTAACCTCCAGCTGAACAGAAGATGCTTTCACGTAGAAATAGGGGAACAGGGGAAAAACTATTGAAAAAATACTTTGATGTTCTTCAACATAAACACCAAGTCAAATTGCTGATGTATGATGTTCGATATGAAGAACATGTACAAGTTATGTCCCCATTTGGTGCTAAATTTACGGTTATCTTCCATATTGCACCAGTGGGCTACTTCACTATGTGTGCATATTAGGCCTCCCCATCTTCACTGCTCGAACTACCAAGTATGGCCGGACTAGTTGAAACACAGGAACAGATGTAAAAGTCATTGACCAAAAAGAGGGTGAAGTAACGAGATGCCTTCTCCTTTTTACTTCTCTTTTCTTTTGCGCCTACGAGTATAGCTACCGATCATAACATTTCCACAATATTTATAAATTTTTATTTGAAATAACCCTCTGATAATCTGATTATTATTTATTTTCCTATTCATTACTTAAGTAATATATTATTCTTATTATTATGATTCAAATGCAAGTTCAGAGCACCTATTGAAATTAATACAAAAATCATTAGGGTTGCTAGGAAGTACACAACAAACCAACATGCCTCAAGTATAGAGAATTCGAGCTAGAACTCCAAAATACTTTATAAAACTTTTTCCAAACTTACTCGAATATCTTTGAATCCTAAATTGCGTCTCTTCTGCATTTTGTTGTTGGGAAACCCTTGGGATAACGGCTGTTATGCTAGCTGTTCATCCACCTAAATTCTATCATCGTTATCATTTTTAGTTTATATATCCATCATAACTAGAGTTGTCCTATATCATTTTAATTAAAAAAATTAAATCAACAATTTTAGCTCTATTTGTGAAACTTGACACATCATTCATATACATATCACTGATTAAAATATTATTCATACATCATTTGTTTCAAATAGTTACACATTATGGTAAATGTTGGTTGTGATCATGTGACCATGTGTGTGTCTTACACAAATAGCTTCAGAAAAAATTTGCAAGCAGGACAGACCTTCGTAGATGAATGCTTAGTTTCTTCACTTAATATAATATACTAATTCCTAAGGAATGGCTATGATAAACAACCTGCCTTGATTATTTTGAATATTATTAAAAGCTTGACTAATAAACCTCTAAGGATTAGTCCATCTATATAGATTCATACATGTGTATCCCAGTCAACTATGTCAATACTCAATAGGCACAAATATAGAACAACGGACTTGCAACAATTATCGTCTAGCTACTGAATCATATTAAGGAATTAGTTTGGTTCTGTTATAAATATGTCCAGTTTTTCATTATAAATAGAATTTGAAGGCTTAAAACAAAACCTGAAGAAGAAAGCTCAAAAGCAAGGTAACAAAAGACAAAGAAAAATAAATAATAAATTAAACTTACTTCTTTAATTCATCCCTGCTGCATAATTGTGATGAAAAAGTCCCACCTTAAGTTGACCACTTCTGACATCTATACAATGGAGAAAGATAACAAGGATTAACAATTATGTAAATACATTACTCCAATTCACCATCAACATGTTTGCAACAATTTTAGCATACTAAGAAGACCTTGCCGGTTGTTATTAATTTCATCTTTAGCCGACGGAGATAGTTTTTGTATTTATTTGATAATACCATAATAACAATTAGGTACCCCTCATGTTATAAACACATACGTTATAACTTATAAAACTTTTTTAATGCAAAGTGCTACAGAAAAATTAATATGATTTCAAAAGTGAAGTGTTGCAAACAAACTAGAATAGATTATATATTTAAGAGTAAACTGAACATAGTACTTCAAAGCATCACAAGTTTTACAGTCTGTTCATTTGATGCATTTATAAATTCAGATAAAGAGCCGAGATTTGATCAGATAAATAATTGAGGGTTTTCAGAAAACAAATATAAAGACTATTTGTACAAAAGAAATATGTTTGTTAAATAAGCTGCAAAAAGAATAGAATTCTTGTGAAAACTTAATTATCCCTAAAATCATAATACCTCCATACATCGCACCTATCTTCTTGTAAACCCTACATCAAGGGCACGTTCAAGGCGCTTTGAAAATTTTAAGCTTCTTCTGCTAACCTGAAAATTTGACAGCAGATAAAGTGTTTGGTGTGAAATTCTTCTATACATGCAAATGGATGTCATCAACTCTTCCTGTATTTAAATACATGACACCTGTGATAGACTTTAGTTAGCATGAAAGAATAGAGCTTTGTACTTCTGGGTGAAACCAAAAATTACAGAAAAGAACATTTGGTTGCACAAAGTAGTCAGAGATTGTACGGATAATTATGATTTAACAAAATTTTAATCTTGCCACGTGAAGGTGCTGCTCTCATGATGATGGGTTCCCTCTCCTACAAACCAACATCCATAAAACACACTTGTTAGAATTATGATACATTATTTAATTCAAATATATTTTAATAATTGATTGATGTTGGCCATATCTTTAGAATATTTTTGGATTATAGAAATTCGAAACACAGGACAAAAGACAAAAGATCAGCAGAGAAATAAATAAGATGACATACCGTAACCCCAACCTGGCTTCTGCTTACAGTTGACACTGCCACGCCCACTGTTAATGAAGTAAAAACAATGTTTTAAGACACAAGACATTGTTTTAAGACACAAGACATAAACAACCCAGAATCGCGTGGTTTGAACTGTAGTGAGACTGATTACATGCCGTATTCCAGCTATTTTAAGAGGCCAGGATTGTAAACATTTGAACTCCACTTCCAACAATCATGATAAAATATTAATTAACAATATAGATTTTCCAGAGGCTTTTTTAAGAATAACTAGTCAATAAATATATATGCCAGAGAGTGCCTTTTTAAGATGAACTAGTCACACAAGAAGAATATTGCAAAATATACTTGCACCAAAATTTATCAAATAATCTAAAATGTTGTCCAGTCAACTTCGAATGTTATGTATAACAATTCTTAATTTCTTTTATCATTTTTGCTTTAATCAATATAAAGGTAAAATTTAATAGCACCAACCTGAGCAAAAGGAGCAGCCTGTTTAGGGCGATTCTTGCATTGTGAGAAGCACCATCTCCTCTTGGCACTGGTAAATACAATGAGTAAATGTGCCCTATGCTGATGAAGACCAACTCAAAAAACTTGAAGTTTTACATTAGCATTAAGATGCAACTGGTGATACTGGATCAACCGCTTCGCACAATTTCCTGGAACAAAATTCTGGGGTCCATTATTTAAACCTTTTCCCATGAAATTCTGGCATCCAGAACACAGGGAGCTTGATGTGCTGAAAAGAAAACACATACAAATTAATCTTCCAGCCTGGACTTTCAAATTAGCAATATTGATTTGGTACTCCAACACTTGTATATGATTACAAAACATTTTAAACTGCTCAGAAGCTTTCTCCAAGTAAATACCAGATACCTTAATAATGTTAGTATCCTACTCTCAATATTAAAAAGGGAATTCTCCTATCAAGCTTGAAAGAACAAGCTAAACCTTATATTTTGAGTTAGATTTTTACAGTTACCTACCGAAAAAATTCTATAAAAGAGTTTTAGCTTATACATCATTCCATACCTAGGAACATAAATTACCAACAAAACCAAAACCAAGAAACCATTCTCCTACATAAAAATAATTAACAATATAATAACTATATACAATAAGAGCAGAGAGGGTTTATTTATAAGATAATTAGCAAATATATACGAGGGTTTTTTGGTTGTTTGTATTAAATGCCTAGAAAAATATACATGATAAGCTAGTAACTAGTAAGGAGGTTTTCACTATAGGATATTGGCACAAAGATATGCAACTTAAGTGTCTGTATGTGTATTTTGATAAAGATAGGGTTGAACAGCTTTTTTATTTGATAATGAACTACAATACTTAAACTAAAATAATGCAAGTAAATGTCCTACAAAATAGCAACTAAACAACTGAAGTCCTACATCATCTCAAAGACTAACGTTTATTCAGCAACGCCCTTTCCAGTTCTTTAGACCACGTCAACACGATCCAAACAAACTTTGCACGACAGTTTAATTAATATAGCAACTAAGAAATAAATAAACCAGCTTCCCAAGTTTAGATTAAACGACCCAACATAGGATACATTGAATTCTAGCCCTAACAACTACTAAATGATTCTTGCATCACACCTATAGCAGTAAATATTAATATTAATATAATAATGCAAATAAATTAAAATTATTATTATTATTATTATTATTGCTATTATTATTAAATTAATACACATATATGCAAAAACTACAAAAATAAAGAGAGTTTACTTTATATATTTTCGTATGAAAATAATCAATAAGACAAAATAACTTGGCAACAAAATTTAAAAAACAAGATCCGTAATTATTCATCAAAAACAAAAGAGGCACGTTAATTATTTCCCTCAACTTACTACCTTCTTAATCTCATTGTTTTTCATACCAAAGAGGGCAAAATCCTGTCAAATCACAAGGTTAAAATTATTTTTACTATATTTTTGTAATATTATATATTTACATGACAGTTAAACTTTTGGAGCCATTTAATTGCATTTTAACAATAATCATATAAAAATCATCTTTTGAAGTAAAAGTTAAATTAATTTATTCAAATTAAATTAGGGGCTTTCACATGGGAATAGGGGAACAGGGGAAAAAACTATTAAAAAGTACTTTGATATTTTTTAACATAAACACCAAGTCAAATTGCTGAGTATGATGGAATCTGAGATGAAGAACATGCACAAGTTATGCCCCGATTTGGTACTAAATTTACGGTTATCTTCTAGAATGCACCAGTGGGCTACTCCACTCTGTGTGCATATATCGTCTTAATATTGAACCTCCAGCTGAACAGAAGATGCTTTCACAATGGAAAAAAACTATTAAAAACTATTAAAAACTATTAAAAAGTACTTTGATGTTTTTAACATAAACACCAAGTCAAATTGCTGAGTATGATGGAATCCGAGATGAAGAACATGCACAAGTTATGCCCCGATTTGGTGCTAAATTTACAGTTATCTTCTAGAATGCACCAGTGGGCTACTCCACTCTGTGTGCATATTAGGCCTCCCCATCTTCACTGCTCGAACTACCAAGTATTGCTGGACTAGCTGAAACACAAGTAGAGATGTGAAAGTCATTGACCAAAAACAGGGTGAAGTAACAAGATGTCTTCTCCTTTTTACTTCTCTTTTCTTTTTGCGCCTACCAGTATAGCTACCGATCATAACATTTCCCCAATATTTATCAATTTTTATTTGAAATAACCCTCTGATAATCTAATTATTATTTATTTTCCTTTTCATTACTTAAGTAATAGAATATTTTCATTATTATGATTCAAATGCAACTTCAAATAACCTATTGAAATTAATACAAAAATCATAGGATTTCTAGGAAGTACACAACAAACCAACATGCCTCGAGTATAGAGAATTCGAGCTAGAACTCCAAAATACATTAAAAATCTTTTTCCCAACTTATTTTTACTTTAATATTTAATAACAGCATATTTCATGAAATTTAAATTTTGAAAAGTCCAACTTGATAGATATCCAAAATAATCCTATTAATATCTCTGATATCTAATTAATATCTATCATAAGTACATATGTACATATTTATTTGTGAAAAAAATCCTTAGACAATGTTTCTAAAAGAAAATCAATATGGTCGAAACCTGTTACTTGCATATAGTTTCTAGGAAGGCATATCAATAGCCAATATAGTTTATGGGAAGGAATATCAATAGCCAACATTGGCTAAAAATAATTTCTCAGAAACTGGTCAAATAAACTGTATCATGAATTGAAGATGAAAAAAGAGGTATAAACTCATATTACAATCTCCAAACTTTTACAAATAAAATGGGAAAACAGTGATGGAAAACTTCTGTTGACTAGGGAGGAGTGGATCAAACGGAATAGCAGAGGAGGTGCAGAGGGGTCGTCCAGCCAAAGAAATCGTTGAAAGGAAGGTGGACGTGGGTTACGCGACAAAAGCAGAGTAAAATGCTATAACTGCGGCATATATGGTTACTTCGCTGCAGAGTGTCGAAAAACCGGGAGAGAAAAGGAACAAAAGTAAGAAATAAACATGGCACAAATCAAGGATGACGAGCTAGCACTCTTATTGGCCAAACACAGTAAACAAGGGGAAGAAATGGTGTTGCTAAATGAAGAAAAGGTTGTACGAAAACTTGTGCACGATGGTGAACGTGCTGATTCAAACCTGTGGTATTTGGATAATGGTGCGAGTAATCAAGTGACAGGATTACGATCAAAGTTTAGAGAACTTGACGAGGGAGTAACTGGGCAAGTGAGGTTTGGAAATGGCTCACCAGTTGAAATAAAGGGGAAAAGCCATGTGGTCTTTGCATGCAAAAATGGGGAAGAACACACCGTCCAAGAGGTAAATTATATCCATTTGCTTTGCAATAACATAATTAGTCTTGGAGAATTGTCTGAAGTTGGAAACAAGTCGTCTTAAATGGTGAGTACTTGTGGGTGTTTGAAAAATCAAGAAAACGACTTATGAAGGTGAAAAGATCCCCTAATAGATTTTATAAAATAACTATAGAAACCAGTAAGCCTGCATTGTTAATCTCTAAGACAGATAAATTATCTTGGTTATGGCATTCACTGGCCACATGAATTTTCAAGCTTTGACACTTATGCATTCTACACAAATGGTGCATGGGTTGCCGAAGTTTGAGAATCCAAAGACTATGTGCACAGATTGTTCGATGTCCAAACAGGTCAGAAAATCGTTCCCATCTCAAAGCAAATTCTGTGCGAAACAAGTGCTTGAATTGGTGCATGGTGATCTTTGTGGTCCGATATCTCCGGCAACAACTGGTGGCAACAGGTATTTTCTTCTTTTGGTGGACGATTTCAGTCAATAATGTGGTCATATACTCTAAAAAGTAAGGATGAAGCCCTTAATACATTTAAGAAGTTCAAAGCACATGTTGAAAATGGAACAGACAAGCGAGTAAAGACTCTCAGAACTGATCGTGTAGGAAAATTTTGTTCTCAAGATTTTATAACATTATGTGAGGAAAGCGGAATAGAAGACACTACAAAGCTCCCTACTCTCCACAACAGAATGGGGTGATGGAACGAAGAAATAGGACAGTGGTTGCAATGGCTAGAAGTATGCTGAAATAAATGAATCTACCTTTGACGTTATGGGGAGAAGCTGTGAGACACTCCATGTATATTCTCGACAGGTTACCCACGTCGATCTCTAACTGGAAGGACTCTATATGAGGCATGGAAAGGAGATAAACCAAACATAGGCCATGTACGTGTCTTTGGATTTATGGCTTATATGAAAATCCCAGGGGTACACACTAAGAAGTTGGATGACAGGAGCAAACCAGTGATACATCTTGGAAATGAACCACGAACAAAGGCAATGAACCAGGAACAAAGGCATATCACTTGCTTGATCCTCAAAGCAATAAGATATTTGTAAACATGGATGTGGCGTTCGAGGAAAGGAAACATGGCCATGGGATCAGCATAGAGAGGAAAATCGTGATCAACAGACCACGTTTGTTGTAGTTGGCCCTGATGTTCAGAATAGTGAAGAAACTGTTATTCAAAGGGGGAGAAGAAAGCTTTCAATCACAACAAACGAGTATGGAGTCTGAAAATGAAGCAGTGACTCCATCGACAAAAGGGAGCATGCCCATGACACCACAGATGACAGTAAACATAGACCATTCAGAGTCTACAAGCTCGGACAGTAGCAGTAAACCGCGACGTTACAAATCTCTTGCTGATATTTAAAATGAGACATAGGAATTAAGCTCGATGATGAGCTTCTATTGATGGGAATTGATGAGCTAATGAGTTATAGCAATGCTGAGCGAAATGGAGTCTATTGAGCAGAATAAGACATGGACACTGACAGAATTAACGGCTTATCGCAAAGTAATAGGCCTGAAATGGATATACAAGCTGAAGAGGAATGCTAATGGGGAAATAATAAAATACAAAACAAGGCTCGTCTCCAAAATATACGTACAAGAGCAGGGGGTGGACTTTGACGAAATTTTTGCTCCGGTCACCAGGCTCAAGACTGTTCGCTTTCTGTTGGCATGGCTACCAAGACCGATTGGCAGATTCACCACTTGGATGTCAAAACAACATTTTTAAATAGAGAAATTTAGAAAGAAGTTTATGTTGCTCAACCTTAAGGCTTTATTAAAGAAGGTCAAGAACACTTGGTGTATAGATTGATTAAGGCTCTTTATGGTCTGCATCAAGCACCACGTGTCTGGTATGCTAAACTAACAAGTATTTTGAGAATCTAGGTTTTTCAAGGTACCCATATGAGCATGCATTGTACATCAGGAGTAATGGTGTTGAAGCTCTCATTGTTGGAGTCTATGTAGACGATCTCTTAATAACAGGTACTAAATGAATTTAAACAACGGATGAATGATTGGTTCGAAATGAATGATTTGGGGAGGTTGTCGTACTATCTGGGAATGGAGGTTCAACAAATGAAGGACTGTATAGAGCTAAAACAGTCAGCTTACACAAAGAAAATATTGGAGAAGGCTGGAATGCAAGCTTTTAACCCCAATAAATATCCTATGGATCCGAATGAGCATTTGACTAAGGACGAAGGCGGGAAACTGGTGGATCCAACAGAATACAAAAGCTTGGTTGGAGGACTTCGCTACCTTGTGCATACATGTCTCGACATGGCTATGCTGTGGGGATAGTCAGCCGTTTCATGGAAAAGCGCACAGTTCTTCATATGAATGCTGTAAAGCGTATACTCAGGTACGTCAAGGGTACAATTAACTACGGCGTGGTTTATTCGAGGGATATTGGAAACAATATGCTTACAGGATACTCGAATAGCGATTTTGGAGGACAAACAGATGACAGGAAGAGTACAAGAGGAATGGTATTTTACTTAAATGATAACCTCATCACATGGGTCTCACAGAAACAAAGGTGTGTGGCCTTGTCTTCGTGCGAGGCAGAGTTTATGGCAGGGACGACATCAGCTTGTCAAGCGTTTGGCTGAGGAATCTGCTCAGCAAGCTAACAGGTGAAGATATGGGTCCAGTAATCTTGTACATTTCATGGGCACAGTAAACATATAGACAAACGCTACCATTATATTCGAGAATGTGTTGAGAGAAAGGAGATCATTGTCAAGCATGTGAGTAGTGATATGCAACGAGCAGATTGCGTGACCAAAGCTCTCACTACTATCCAATTTGAAAGAATGCGCAGATTACTGGGAGTAATGGAGTGTCTAAATAAGTTTCAAAACTAAGGGGGTGATTGTTGGAATTATTTTGAAACTTATAGATTGTTTTAAAATAATTAAAGTATGTGCATGTTGAATTAGTATGCATAGTCGTGGAGAAGTTTTAGAAATGGCATATGTAGACACGTAGAAGTAGAACTGCATTAGAAGAGTTAGTTGTTTAATGGTCCTTGTTTTTAGCTGCATATTCTATCATCTATCTATTTATATTGTACGCTTCAAATCAATAAAACAACTTACACACAAGTCTTTGTTTTTCTCAGTTTTACAATACACAGCTTATATATATATTTGTATACATCCTGGCATTGAGTATAAACAAGAATATGCACTATGTTGTTGAAAACCAACTCAAAAAATAGAAATTTTACTTTAGCATTAAGTTTACATCATTTATAACATGATATATATATATAGCTAGGGAGATGATCGAAATACAAACAACTTTTAAAATTAAAGCTATAAACTAATATAAGCCACTAAGTCAATCTAATATAATCCAGGCACCACACATAATGACCAACATCCTCCTGCACAAAATCTCAAGTTTCTAAACACATAAACTATATCATTTAATTATTTTTAAGTATAATTAATGGCATATGCATCATGAAAGTTAGATGTCCTTATTGAAACTATTTGTCATTCAATATTACTAAAAAAATATAAATTAGTATTGTCTATTAATCATGTCATCAATATAATAGAATAATAAGAAAATGAATTATAACCACACACCGCGTTTAGAGAAGGCATGTAATGGTAGAATCCTCTACACCCATCCTCTCTCACTCTAATTTTTATCATGTACTGATGTATCATAACCAATCCCTTGAAATACCTGTAGAAAAACAATTAATTAGAAAAAAATTAACTATGATTATTTATTTATTCAAGAGGAGGAGTAAGGAAATATACCTTGCCAATCTTGATTTACATGTGGAGGGTGGTTTTTCTTTATTGTCTTCTTCATCTTCGAATATGTTCATCACTGTTTAGTGTAAATTTGAGTCTCTATGAAATAGATGGGGGCGGCTGACAGTCAAATGTTAGGGTTTGTGAAAAGATAACACTCTTTTTATAGGGAAATTTCCTATATAATTATTAATTTTATTAAGATTTTTTTTAAAATTCTTAATGTTGTATATCTTATTTATTTTTTATTTCATAGTCAAAATTTCACAATTATTTTGAAAGTTAGTGTTTGGTTCCACTTTTTAATCCTTCGAACATATTATAAGTGCACCGTTGTTATTTAATAAATATGATGTCATATAATTTGCAATATAACACTTTTAATATTTTTATTATAAACTAATTAACAATAAACATCCTAAATAAAATGTAAAAAAATATAAATATGACATATCAAATTTTAGTTTTGAGTAGTTTAATAATGTGGTTGAAAAATAAATATCCAAATTACGCGTCAACATAATTTAGACTATAGGTTTATAAAATAAATTATATATATTAGATATCGGTTATATAATTAAAAAAGAATATATAATTGGTTAATATTTATTTTATTAGATATTTTTTAAAGTGATAAATCGTAAAAGATTTTTATAACTCATAATACAAATTTAAAAAGTATACTCATACTAAAAATAAAAATTTGAAAATAAAAAAATTTATTTGCACATTACTAATAATGAAGAGTTAGATGAGAGAAGTTATATGAGATAAAATCCTGTGTAAAAGGGATAATGTATACCATATATTGTGTATCTCTCTCAATTATACTTATGGTAGAATCATATTTGTAATATACAACTTATTTATATATTTACTACACATTACTAGTGGAAATAGTTGGAATTTATCATACAAATTGATACTAATGAAAATATCATACATCAGTATGAAAATTAGTATGACAACTGAGGCAACTCCCAACAATCTGCTTAATCCCCACTCTCATACTCCAAGCCCCACATGCCTCGGCCTTTAGCCCATCAGGGGTAGCCCACTTGCCTATCCCAGACCGGTACTGGAGCCATATGAGAAATTATTATGGAGTGTTGAACTAAATATTTGGTACCACTTGGTGGGTTTGTTAAATAAATTTTAAATCCACATAAGTATGATATTATTTATTTTTAGGGCCCAGCCTGCATGAATTTTTTTTTGAGCCCATCATCTAAAAAGGCTTCCTTCTAATAGAGTTAAATGGTTGTTTGTAAACTAGCAATCTCATTCCACAAATAAAAGCCTATGTAGTGACTTAATGAAACATCTTCAATCATTAATAAAATATATAGTATGACAAAAATTAATATTTTTTATTTTATCTTCCACATACATTGTTATATTATGCACCACCAAACAAACTAGAGTGCACATCTCACCATCATTAATAATAAATAATTAGAATTTTATCTGTACTATCAACCCATACTTATTATTAGTCTTTATAATAAAATAACATCAAAAATTATTAAAATACTTATTTAAGTGATATTCAATTTTCCTACTAATTCTCCTTGTGTTATTACTTTACTATGTTTCTGATGTGAATTCCTAGGGGTTTCCCCACGGACCCAGTGACACAAGCTACTAAAAGCATACAAGACTCTGACAGCTACTTTGCAATAAATATGTAGGGCACCTAGGTTCTTCGGATAGATAGCGACTTAAAGTATTTATCTGTCCAGGTTGAAGCGCGATTCTTTTGGGGGCCATATGGTTCACCCACGTAATTGACTTTCTTCTTTTATAGCACATTTTATATTTTAGCCTTAGGCTGAGCAGTCTACAAGATACAAGAAAGAAAGCAATGTCAATGCAGACTTGGTAAACCGGACTCGGCCACCTCATCTCGAGATCATTGGGATTAGAAAATCTCGGGAACATGGGAAAAAAACTATTGAAAAAATACTTTGATGTTCTTCAACATAAACACCAAGTCAAATTGCTGATGTATGATGTCCGAGATGAAGAACATGTACAAGTTATGTCCCCATTTGGTGCTAAATTTACGGTTATCTTCCATATTGCACCAGTGGGCTACTTCACTATGTGTGCATATTAGGCCTCCCCATCTTCACTGCTCGAACTACCAAGTATGGCCGGACTAGCTGAAACACAGGAACAGATGTAAAAGTCATTGACCAAAAACAGGGTGAAGTAACGAGATGACTTCTCCTTTTTACTTCTCTTTTCTTTTGCGCCTACCAATATAGCTACCGATCATAACATTTCCCCAATTTTTATAAATTTTTATTTGAAATAACCCTCTGATAATTTGATTATTATTTATTTTCCTATTCATTACTTAAGTAATATATTATTCTTATTATTATGATTCAAATGCAAGTTGAGAGCACCTATTGAAATTAATACAAAAATCATTAGGGTTGCTAGGAAGTACACAACAAACCAACATGCCTCAAGTATAGAGAATTCGAGCTAGAACTCCAAAATACATTAGAAATCTTTTTCCAAACTTACTCGAATATCTTTGAATCCTAAATTGGGTCTCTTCTGCATTTTGTTGTTGGGAAACCCTTGGGATAACGGCTGTTATGCTAGTTGTTCATCCGCCTAAATTCTATCATGGTTATCATTTTTAGTTTATATATCCATCATAACTAGAGTTGTCCTACATCATTTTAATTAAAAAAATTAAATCAACAATTTTAGCTCTATTTGTGAAAACTTGACACATCTTTCATATACATATCACTGATTAAAATATTATTCATACGTCATTTGTTTCAAGTAGTTACACATTATGGTAAATGTTGGTTGTGACCATGTGACCATGTGTGTGTCTTACACAAATAGCTACAGAAAAAATTTGCAAGCAGGACAGACTTCGTAGATGAATGCTTAGTTTCTTCACTTAATAAAATATACTAATTCCTAAGGAATGGCTATGATAAACAACCTGCCTTGATTATTTTGAATATTATTAAAACCATACTAATAAACCTCTAAGGATAAGTCCATCTATATAGATCCATACACATGTGTATCCCAGTCAACTATGTCAATACTCAATAGGCACAAATATAGAACAACGGACTTGCAACAATTATCGTCTAGCTATTGAATCAGATTAAGGAATTAGTTTGGTTCTGTAATAAATATGTCCAGTTTTTCATTATAAATAGAATTTGAAGGCTTAAAACAAAACCTGAAGAAGAAAGCTCAAAGCAAGGTAACAAAAGACAAAGAAAAATAAATAATAAATTAAACTTACTTCTTGAATTCATCCATGCTGCATAATTGTGATGAATCAAGTCCCACCTTAAGTTGACCACTTCTGACATCTATACAATGGAGAAAGATAACAAGGATTAACAATTATGTAAATACATTACTCCAATTCACCATCAACATGTTTGCAACAATTTTAGCATACTAAGAAGACCTTGCCAGTTGTTCTTAGTTTCATCTTTAGCCGACGGAGGTAGTTTTTGTATTTATTTGATAATACCATTATAACAATTAGGTACCCCTCATGTTATAAACACACAAGTTATAACGTATAAAACTTTTTTAATGCAAAGTGCTACAGAAAAATTAATATGATTTCAAAAGTGAAGTGTTGCAAATAAACTAGAATAGATTATATATTTAAAAGTAAACTGAACATAGTACTTCAAAGCATCACAAGTTTTGCAGTCTGTTCATTTGATGCATTTATAAATTAAGATAAAGAGCCGAGATTTGATCAGATAAATAATTGAGGGTTTTGAGAAAACAAATATAAAGACTATTTGTACAAAAGAAATATGTTTGTTAAATAAGCTGCAAAAAGAAGAGAATTCTTGTAAAAACTTAATTATCCCTAAAATCATAATACCTACGTACATCGCACGTATCTTTTTGTAAACCCTACATCAAGGGCAAGTTCAAGACGCTTTGAAAATTGTAAGCTTCTTCTGCTAACCTGAAAATTTGACAGCAGATAAAGTGTTTGGTGTGAAATTCTTCTATACATGCAAATGGATGTCATCAACTCTTCCTGTATTTAAATACATGACACCTGTGATAGACTTTAGTTAGCATGAAAGAATAGAGCTTTGTACTTCTGGGTGAAACCAAAAATTACAGAAAAGAACATTTGGTTGCACAAAGTAGTCAGAGATTGTACTGATAATTATGATTTAACAAAATTTTGATCTTGCCACGGTGAAGGTGCTGCTCTCATGATGATGGGTTCCCTTTCCTACAAACCAACATCCATAAAACACACTTGTTAGAATTATGATATATTATTTAATTCAAATATATTTTAATAATTGATTGATGTTGGCCATATCTTTAGAATATTTTTGGATTATAGTTGTAGGGCTTTTAGGAGAAAAGATATGTCTGTTCGCTTATACAAAGGTCACATTATTACACTAATTGGCAAGTCCAGCCACTTTGTGAAAAAATTGGAGATAACATTTGTAGCACGATCTTATTGACTACATATCAACCTTAGAATGGAGCTAAGGATGTAATCCATCTTATTTCAGGTGACATAATGATACTGTGTTCTTTGCTCAAAGGTGGATCTTCTTTTTTCCTTTGGGGAGGGGGGGGGAGGGGAGGCGGGAGCTGGGGAGAGTTTCCAAGCCCGGCAGAAATAAACGATTTATATATCTTGAGGTGTTTCTTTGTTTAGGTTGAGTACTTCAGGTTTTCAACTAAAGTTAAGGTGGTCAATAGAACACATCATATCTCTATGTTATTACTAATTTAATAGTGAATGTTAACATTTCATACCAAACATCAGTTGAAGATGATAATTGTACGAGTTAAGAATAGAAAAACTTATGTACAATTATAATTTAACTTGGGACCCTCCTGTAAAAAATATCTGCAGGAATCAATGCATTTACTCGGACCTCAGCAAGAAGTGTTCGACATGGATACGTGTCAAGTATCGGACTCCAATATTTTGAAAATATACATGTTTTTATTGTAAAATAAGTGTTCAAATCCGAGTGTACATGTCCAATTGTCGAGTGTCCAACACGGGTACTTGAAGGTAAGATGAAGAGCCCGAGTAATATACACAATCCTGTTAGCTTTAGCTGTAATTACAGAGATTGAAATACAAGATTCGAAAAAGTTCAGATCGTAAAGAAAAAATTATTCATTCCTATACTGCAGTTCATAAAGGTTAGGACACATCATATATAATCCATCCTGTACTATGATTCATAAACGTTAAGACACAACTTATATGAACCAGCTGGGAAGATCATATTAAAAGTGATCAGGAGTTTTTTGGATGGTTTTTTTGGATGGTGAATGTTACTAGTGATTCATACATTATGTTGACTTGGAAAGTAACACTATCTCACATGAAATTATATAAACAGATAAAAGAAAGAAATTCAATTGTAACACAATAAAAAAGCTCGGCGCACAAACCAAATTTTCTGCTTTATTTGGGTTGTGTACCTAAATTCACATCCAATTATATATGTATATATAAAAATTATTGATAACTAACATAGAAGACCAAGATGGCTCAATGGCCATCATAAAATAGATTGAGCTAATTTATACTGTAGGAAATATGAAGAATACTTACGCATTAGAATATCTTTTTGATGTACTAGATTGCAAGTAGGATGAATCATTCTCAACAGTATGCTTATATTCGCAGGACAAAAACCGATAAGCCTGAGATAGCAAGGTATTGCCAGATATAAATTGCTCAATATTGCGAATACAAAAGTCCCACACATTAAATTGTAAAAGTTTTAGCCTGACTGCAGCAAAATTTTGGCACAAATTACATTACCATCAGATTTGTAAGCCTAACCTTAACAACGCAAATCTGACCCATCGTGAACGACACACAAATTTTGATAGACAGCCTCCACCGTTGGATTATAGGAATAACAATAATTTCACCCGACAATGTCTGGTGTTCGCTAGGCATATCAAGTTGAGAAACTCTTTCACGTACCAGTTTCAAAACCAATTTTGGATAGTGCAGGAAGCGTTTCAGCTGTAACTTCTAAAAGTACACGAAAGAAAAATTACATAGTTGGGAAAAAAATGAGCTAAGGTTTATAGTAATTTGTAAAGAAGAATTGAAATACAAAGGGAAAATAGACTATTCATAAAACTGATAGCATCTAATAATATGTTATAAACTTCTAGATACATTAATTATATCATAGAATAATATAACAAAATATATGTACAATCTTCCAATTTAACATCTCAAAGAATAGAAATTCGAAACACAGGACAAAAGACAAAAGATCAGCAGAGAAATAAATAAGATGACATACCGTAACCCCAACCTGGCTTCTGCTTACAGTTGACACTGCCACGCCCACCGTTAATGAAGTAAAAACAATGTTTTAAGACACAAGACATAAACAACCCAGAATCGCGTGGTTGAACTGTAGTGAGACTGATTAAATGCCGTATTCCAGCTATTTTAAGAGTACAGATTGTAAACATTTGAACTCCATTTCCAACAATCATGATAAAATATTAATTAAGAATATAGATTTTCCAGAGGCTTTTTTTAAGAATAACTAGTCAATAAATATATATATGCCAGAGAGTGCCTTTTTAAGATGAGCTAGTCACACAAGAAGAATATTTGCAAAATATACTTGCACCAAAATTTATCAAATAATCTAAAATGTTGTCTAGTCAACTTTGAATGTTATGTATAACAATTCTTAATTTCTTTTATCATTTTTGCTTTAATCAATATACAGGTAAAATTTAATAGCACCAACCGGAGCAAAAAGAGCAGCCTGTTTAGGGCGATTCTTGCATGTGAGAAGCACCATCTCCTTTGGCACTGGGTGCAAAAAAATCTGAAACAAGTTCCCTCTGGGACTCTATGCTAGCCTATAATAAATAAAATCATGAATACCATGAGTAAATGTGTCCTATGCTGATGAAGACCAACTCAAAAAACTTGAAGTTTTACATTAGCATTAAGATGCAACTGGTGATACTGGATCAACGCCCGCTCGCACAATTTCCTGGAACAAAATTCTGGGGTCCATTATTTAAACCTTTTCCCATGAAATCTGGCATCCAGAACACAGGGAGCTTGATGTGCTGAAAGAAAACACATACAAATTAATCTTCCAGCCTGGACTTTCAAATTAGCAATATTGATTTGGTACTCCAAAACTTGTATAGTGATTACAAAACATTTTTAAACTGCTCAGAAGCTTTCTCCAAGTAATACCAGATACCTTAATAATGTTAGTATCCTACTCGAATATTAAAAAGAGAATTCTCCTATCAAGCTTGAAAGAACAAGCTAAAACCTTATATTTTGAGTTAGATTTTTACAGTTACCTACAGAAAAAATTCTATTAAAAAGTTTTAGCTTATACATCATTCCATACCTAGGACATAAATTACCAACAAACCAAAACCAAGAAACCATCTCCTACATAAAAATAATTAACAATATAATAACTATATACAATAAGAGGAGAGAGGGTTTATTTATAAGATAATTAGCAAATATTACGAGGGTTTTTTGGTTGTTGTGTATCTAAATGCCTAGAAAAATATACAAGATAAACTAGTAACTAGTAAGGAGGTTGTCACTATAGGATATTGGCACAAAGATATGCAACTTAAGTGTCTGTATGTGTATTTTAATAAAGATATGCGTTGAAATAGCTTTTTTTATTTGATAATGAACTAAAATACTTAAACTAAAACAATGCAAGTAAATGTCCTACAAAATAGCAACTAAACAACTGAAGTCCTACAACATCTCAAAGACTAACGTTATTCAGCAACGCCCTTTCCAGTTCTTAGACCACGTCAACACGATCCAAACAAACTTTGCACCACAGTTTAATTAAGTATAGCAACTAAGAAATATAATAACAAGCTTCCCAAGTTTAGATTAAACGATCCCAACATAGGATACATGAATTCTAGCCCTAACAACTACTAAATGATTCTTGCATCACACCTATAGCAGTAAATATTAATATAATATAATAATGCAAATAAATTAAAATTATTATTATTATTATTATTATTGCTATTATTATTAATATAATACACATATATGCAAAAACTACAAAAATAAAGAGAGGTTTACTGTATATATTTTGTACGAAAATAATCAATAAGACAAAATAACTTGGCAACACACATTTAAAAACAAGATCCGTAATTATTCATCAAAAACAACAGAGGCACGTTAATTATTTCCCTCAACGTACTACCTTCTTAATCTCATTGTTTTCATACCAAGAGGGGCCAAAATCCTGTCAAATCACAAGGTTAAAATTATTTTACTATGTTTTTGTAATACTATATATTTACATGACAGTTAAACTTTTGGAGCCATTTAATTGTATTTTAACAATAATCATATAAAATCATCTTGTGAAGTAAAAGTTAAATTAATTTATTCAAATTAAATTAGGGGCTTTTTATTATTGTAATTCTTTAAAATTTTATTTTTAAGAAAAAATATTCATTTAAAGGGAAAAAACCTTGCGAGAGTTTTTAATATCTTAAATCCTAATTTTTCCAAATCAGCATCCCCCGTCAATTGGTATCAGAGCCACTATTTTTGCTACATAATCAATGATGAATCAATTACTTCGCTGATAGTTACCTCACCTTAATTGCCCTGTAATTACCCTCTCTTCGAAACAGTTGTTACCTTAACAAAATATATTTTCAAACCTGACAAAAACCTATTGTCAGCCGAAAATAAGTTATTTGAACTTTTCGAGCACTTATCAGGCATCCTATAATTTATTTATTTTTGGCAAGCAAGAATCCTATAATTAGACCTCAACAAATAAAAGTTAAGGATTGGTGATCGAGACCACAAGAAAACTAAATATAAAAGAAGATGTTTCTTATAAAGTATTTTTATCCATATGCACATATAGTTAAGCATGATATGAAGAGGATAAATATTAAAGTAATCAGTTTCAAGGAATGAAGTGTTTTTTGTACCATGTTCACAACCAACAATCAAGTACTCACAATATTATGGTTAGACATATTATTTAATTGTCCATGTTCCTCAACCAAAATATTCTTTCAAAGAGACACATAGTGGTAGAAAATATGTATACAGTTTAACCCTAATATCTACCATGGATAATTGAAGAAAAATTAAAGCAAAAAGTTAATCTAGAGTGTCAACATAGCCATTGGGGTTATGTAATAACCAAGTTGAAGCTATCGGGATTTCATATGTCTATGCTAATAAAGTCAATGATATTGGCTAAAAAATGGTTTATTGATAAATTTTTCCTTGGTTGCATTTTTTAGTTCGAAATATTACTAACATGGTCATATATAATTTCTCCTCATGAGAACTTGGTCGTATCATTTTCGGGAGTCTTTAGCTTTTTTCATCAAGATGCGCCATCATTTTGTGAGTGTAGACACATTTATTCGTCAAAATATGTAATAAAATACTCCTACTAGTACTAGTACTAGACATATGTGTAAAGTCTCGAAGAAACTTTTGGAAGCAAAACAAAAGACTCATATACTCCTACTAGTAGTTGACATATTTCTAAAATTCTTGAGACGATTTGGAAGCAAAACAAAAGACTCTGCAAGCCTAATATTTAGAAGTTTCTAAAACAAATTATCTATTTTATTAGAATATTAGCTAATTACAATATTAGAAAAAAATTGTTTTATTTGATGAGGACGTGCTAATATTATTATATAGGATCCAAGATATTATAATTATTGATATAGAAATTACATTATATATTCTGTGTGAGGTTATTACACGCACGTGTGATATTCACTCCAAGAAACTTGGTCGTATCATTTTAGGGAGTTCATGGGTTAGCAATCGAAATCAGTGTTATTTTATAAGTGTAGGCACACACATATATATAATAGGCAAATGATCAAATAGAAACTAAAGTTAAAATAGAAACTAAAAACTAATATAAGCCATTAGATCAATCTAACTTAATAGCCCCCTAAAAGCACCACACCGAACTAATCGATACCATCCCACACACAATCTCAACTTTTTTCCTCCGCTTTTTATTTTATTTTTAACGTCAAACGGTAATTTGTTTTAAAATCCGATTTCACTGTATTTTTCTCCACCTCTCAACGATCGATTTGCATATCATATGTGATATTTTTCAAAATAATTTAAAATAAAATATTATTTAATTTCTAGTTTCTATTCCAAAATTGGTTTCTATTAGAGTAGCCCATATATATACTAGTCTGTAACGTGGGCGATACACGGATTGCTTTTAACACTCGATTAATTTTTAATAATAAGTTTTATCTTAAAATTATTGATATATTAATATAAATTTTTAATAGTTGAAAAATAAATCAAAGAACATAATACATTATAATAATTTATGTGTTATGATAATTTGAGACTTGACTGAAAATAAATAATATAATATATAATATGTTATTTACAAGTCTCGAACCTTGAACCTGTAGAAACTATTAAAAATAAAGATATAAAGTTTAAATTTAATACGTTGTTGACGGAATTCGAACCCTCAACCTATGAGAGCAGTTTAAATATTAATATAATATTTTATTATTATTATATCCAACGGTTCCATCTATATGTCTTTAAATCTGACGGTTTTATTTGCGTACCAAATAACTGTACCAAATAACCAACCAACTACCAAATTGCCTATAATAGTATAGTATAGATAGATAGATTTTTTGGTGAATACATGGAGCAGAGCTAGATATCTACTTAGAAGGCCTAGGAACCTATTTGGAAGCATTATAAAAGGTTCTGAAAACCCAACATTTACATTATTTACTTTATTAGAATAACACATAATTATATAATCTTCTTCAAGTTTTGTTTAATTATATTATGTAATGGAGTCAACAAGTTATTATTGTCTATTTATACTAAAGTTATATTATTTGAGTTGTGTGAGATTGTTTTTTGGAAATATTGTTGGGTGCCACAAGTGATAAGCAGATCATGGGTTGAGCAGACATGGAAGATAGAAGAGTAGCGCATTTTGTGTATTACCTGGTTCAACAAATGAAGGACTGTATAGAGCTAAAACAGTCAGCTTACACAAAGAAAATATTGGAGAAGGCTGGAATGCAAGCTTTTAACCCCACTAAATATCCTATGGATCCGAAGGAGCATTTGACTAACGACGAAGGCGGGAAACTGGTGGATCCAACAGAATACAAAAGCTTGGTTGGAGGACTTCGCTACCTTGTGCATACATGTCCCGACATGGCTTATGATGTGGGGATAGTCAGCCGTTTAATGGAAAAGCCCACAGTTCTTCATATGAATGCTATAAAGCGTATACTCAGGTACGTCAAGGGTACAATTAACTACGGCCTGGTTTATTCGAGGGATATTAGAAACAATATGCTTACAGGATACTCGAATAGCGATTTTGGAGGACAAACAGATGACAGGAAGAGTACAAGAGGAATGGTATTTTACTTAAATGATAACCTCATCACATGGGTCTCACAGAAACAAAGGTGTGTGGCCTTGTCTTCGTGCGAGGCAGAGTTTATGGGAGGGACGACATCAGCTTGTCAAGCTGTTTGGCTGAGGAATCTGCTGAGCAAGCTAACAGGTGAAGATATGGGTCCAGTAATCTTGTACATTGATGATAAATCCGCCATCGATCTTGCAAGGAACCTAGTTTTTCATGGGCGTAGTACAACATATAGACAAACGCTACCATTATATTCGAGAATGTGTTGAGAGAAAGGAGATCATTGTCAAGCATGTGAGTAGTGATATGCAACGAGCAGATTTCCTGACCAAAGCTCTCACTACTATCAAATTTGAAAGAATGCGCAGATTACTGGGAGTAATGGAGTTGCCTAAATAAGTTTCAAAACTAAGGGGATGATTGTTGGAATTATTTTGAAACTTATAGCTAGTTTTAAAATAATTAAAGTATGTGCATGTTGAATTAGTATGCATAGTCGTGGAGAAGTTTTAGAAATGGCATATGTAGACACGTAGAAGTAGAACTGCATTAGAAGAGTTAGTTGTTTGATGGCCCTTGTTTTTAGCTGCATATTCTATCAGCTATCTATTTATATTGTACGCTTCAAATCAATAAAACAACTTACACGCAAGTCTTTGTTTTTCTCAGTTTTACAATACACAGCTTATATATATATTTGTATACATCCTGGCATTGAGTATAAACAAGAAATATGTTGTTCGAAAACCAACTCAAAAAATTAGAATTTTACTTTAGCATTAAGTTTTACATCATTTATAACATGATATATATATATATATATAGCTAGGGAGATGATCGAAATACAAACAACTTTTAAAATTAAAGCTATAAACTAATATAAGCCACTAAGTCAATCTAATATAATCCAGGCACCACACATAATTGACCTACATCCTCCTGCACAAAATCTCAAGTTTCTAAACACATAAACTATCCTTTAATTATTTTTAAGTATAATTAATGGCATATGCATCATGAAAGTTAGATGTCCTTACTCAAACTATTTGTCATTCAATATTACTAAAAAATGTAAATTAGTATTGTCTATTAATCATGTCATCAATATAATAGAATAATAAGAAAATGAATTATAACCACACACCGCGTTTAGAGATGGCATGTAATAGTAGAATCATCTACACCCATCCTCTCTCACTCTAATTTTTATCATGTACTGATGTATCATAACCAATCCCCTTGAAATACCTGTAGAAAACAATTAATTAGAAAAAATTAACTATGATTATTTATTTTTTCAAGATGAGTAAAGAAATATACCGTGCCAATCTTGATTTACATTCTGTATAGGGAGTGGAGGGTGGTTTTCTTTATTGTCTTCTTCATCTTCGAATATGTTCATCAGTGTTTATTGTAAATTTGACTCTCTATGAAATAGATGGGGGCGGCTGACAGTGGGTCAAGTGTTAGGGTTTGTGAAAAGATAACACTCTTTTTTAGGAAAATTTCCTATATAATTACTAATTTTATTAAGATTTTTTTCAAATTCTTAATGTTGTATATCTTTATTTATTTTTTATTTCATAGTGAAAATTTCACAATTATTTTGAAAGTTAGTGTTTGGTTCCACTTTTTAAACTTTCGAACATATTATAAGTGCACCGTTGTTATTTTTATTATAAACTAATTAACAATAAACATCCTAAATAAAATATAAAAAATAATAAATATGACATATCAAATTTTAGTTTTGATTAGTTTAATAATGTGATTGAAAAACAAATCCAAATTACGCGTCAACATAGTTTAGACTATAGGTTTATAAAATAAATTATATATTAGATATCGGTTATATAATTAAAAAATATATAATTGGTTAATATTTATTTTATTAGATATTTTTTAAAGTGATAAATCGTAAAAGATTTTTATAACTCATAATACAAATTTAAAAAGTATACTCATACTAAAAATAAAAATTTGAAAATAAAAAAATTAATTTGCACATTACTAATAATGAAGAGTTAGATGAGAGAAGTTATATGAGATAAAACCCTGTGTAAAAGGGACAATGTATACCATATATTGTGTATCTCTGTCAATTATACTTATGGTAGAATCATATTTGTAATATACAACTTATTTATATATTTACTAGACATTACTAGTGGAAATAGTTGGAGTTTATCATACAAATTGATACTAATGAAAATATCATATATCAGTATGAAAATTAGTATGACAACTGAGGCAACTCCCAACAATCTGCTTAATCCCCACTCTCATACTCCAAGCCCCACATGCCTCGGCCTTTAGCCCATCAGGGGTAGCCCACTTGCCTATCCCCATATGAGAGATTATTATGAAGTGTTGAACTAAATATTTGATACCACTTGGTGGGTTTGTTAAACAAACTTTAAATCCACATAAGTATGATATTATTTATTTTTAGGGTTAGCCTGCATGAATTATTTTTTGACCCCATCATCTAAAAAGGCTTCCTTCTAATAGAGTTAAATGGTTGTTTGTAAACTAGCAATCTCATTCCACAAATAAAAGCCTATGTAGTGACTTAATGAAAATCTTCAATCATTAATAAAATATATAGTATGACAAAAATTAATATTTTTTATTTTATCTTCCACATACATTGTTATATAATGTCAATGCAGACTTGGTAAACCGGACTCGGCCACCTCATCTCGAGATCATTGGGATTAGAAAATCTAATTGGAGAGGGCGATCCAGGACCTAAAAAGGGGAGAGTTAGCCACTATAAGGAAGAGTTATGAATCCATATTTGCTGTCTACCTACTGCCTTGGACTTCGTCGAGCTACAGCTTAATCCCAGCAATAACTTGATTACATTGTTCAGAATGAATAATCACACCTAATGCTCTCTCTTGCACCTGCAGATGATACATATTATATTGATTAAAACGTTCCAAGTACACATAATCAAATGAAAATCAACCCTTCTTCTAAGTTGTCCTGCTTCCAAAGAAATGATGTGTCGGTTCAGAGATATTTTAACCAGTAAAACTTCAACATATCTACTAATCTCTCTTTAACTTCTATGGTAGGTTCCAGATTGATATCAAATAAACTACAGTGTAATATTACACACTGAACTAGAATTAGAAAATCACCACAACCATCACCTGGACTCAACTGACTACTACGATTCCTCTAAAGAATGAAAGGCGCCACCAAATCCAAAATGATTAACTCAGATTTGGGAATTCAGTACCATGTCTGGAGAAACATCAGAATCCCACTCCGTAAACAATGTGTGGTAATGCTTACAAGGAAGAGTATGGAGTACGTGTGGGTTCCAGCACATCTCTTCTAGCCTTCTTTCACACGTACGTAGCCACAAGAGAACTGAACTCCTGAATCTAGGAGAAAAACGGAGAATTTAAAAAACACCGCCTACTAATGAAATAATGCCCAACAATTTTTTAGCTTTTGCATGGTAAAAATTTTCTATAAATTACCACACTTCCTTTCGAAATGGACAAATTTATGTCCTGTAAAAGTTATCAAATTATATAATAATAATAACAATAATAACAATAATAAAATTGATACTCCTAAATTCGACGGAATGCGGTTGTATTTAGAGCGACGTCAGCGATCCGCGTGAATTATATCTAACGGACCATATTCAACTACTATCACAATAATCCAACAGTTGAAATTACATTTTATAAAAAATATTTACACACAAAAATAAAACAAAAATATATATAAAAAACTAACCTTAAACCCCCCCACCCCCTACCTAACGCGTTCCAAACTAGTTTGAAGTACGAGTAAAATTACTAGTTGACTATTAAAAAAGAAAACCAAATTTATTTATTTTTTTCTAAAAATTTTGTCATACATCACTGAAATATATAGATCTTGATATCCGTAAGGTTGGATCATTCAATAATATTTTTAAAAATATCGAAACATCAATATGGGATTAAACACTAGTTAGAAGA